>NC_056744.1:1506891767-1507033337 GCF_019279795.1 Protopterus annectens
GCAATGGAGAAAGCAAGATCTTCGTTGCTTTTTACACACTGTCTTGCTATATATATATATATATATATATATATATAAAAATACACATACACACTTCAGTGCTCCCCTCATCCATCCTTAATTTATCTATAAGGATAGTTATGTCAGCCTTAGAGGAAATGTATTCCTATTTTTTCTTAATCTTATCCCTTCTTCAAAGTTTAAACCTTCTTCACTATTCCATCATTCTGTGTGGCACTTCTTTCTTATCTGTTTCTCTACCCTACCACTGAAAGAGTTCTTAATCTCTTTAGGTAATTTTACCTATATCATAAGTTTACTTGGACCATCTGTCATGAGTGCAGGTTGTGTTTTCTCCTGTCAGATTCTCTTTCTGATGGGCTGCTAGTTTCTTATAGTCTAGTTTCTTATAGTTTGATGATGTCCAAACAGATAACTGGGACAGTGATGGGAGCTGTCACAACCTCTGTGTTCACTAAGATTGTATTGTCATTTTTGTTTTTTAAATCACAGTTTAATTTTTGTGAAATCAATTTTTTTGGACATGAAAATTCTCAAGAATATAGCAGAAAATTGTTTTTCATCCACTTTATATACATATATATATATATATATATATATATATATATATATATATATATATCTATAGCCATTCTTATAGTTTGTTACATTTCAAAAGTTTTATTCCTCCATGGCAGAAAAGGAATGTGCTTAAGGGGCAAATGATTAGACTGTCTAGACTGGTTTCTGATGATGTTCAATTTTTGTTTTAGCTGGATATTCTAAGATGTTTTTGGAGAGGGCCTACCTATTGATTATGGGGGAGGCAACTAAACAGGAAGTTGTTGCTGATAGGAGTAGAATATTTCAACCAATTTTAGCTGATTCTGAAAAGTCGATGTTGCAACTAATAATTGCACTGATAGTGGTTTTCACAGGCAATGATTTTTGTGAGTAGAATGGGGCCTACAAAGGTAATTAGAACAATTCTGGACAAAAATTGGAAGTACGTTATAGATCCTTTGGGATGTGAAGTGGTTTTAAGTGATAGGCCTCATCTGGTACACAAGAATAAATGTAAATTAAAGAAACTTTATGAAAAAAAAAATAGTTTCCTCAATTACTTTATATCTGAAAACGACATGTTTAAGTGCAGGTGTTGCTCCAAATATAGATTTATTTGGGAATGGACAATTTTAATGTTTCTCAGTTTTCTAAGAGTTTTGTCACCCAACAGTAGATTAATTGCAATACTAGAGGTGTGGTGTATTTAGCACATTGCTTAACATGTCCAGCATTTTATGTTGGCAAGACTGAGAACTCTTTGAAAAAAAAGCTTTATCTGCCTGTTTATGCCATTTCAACGGGTGATGGAACAAATGCATTAGGTCAGCATGTAAGCAATTGTCCACATTTTAAGAAATTCAGTTTTTTTATTTTTGAAACAGTTTTTTTCTCTGAAAGGAGGGCATTTGGGCAGTGCCTCTTCAGGTACATGAGCTTTATTGGTAATTGCTATTGGATGCAACATATAAACCAATGTTAAATTAGAAAACATCTATTAATAGTTTATTGGCCTATAAAAGAGTGAAGTTATAATGGTTTTATAAAATTATATTTAATCTTTTAATTTTTTAGGAGGCTTTAATGTCAATTTAATTTTACTTTTCTTTAAGTATTTCAATGTATTTTAACGAGTATGTGTTTAGTAGTTGAATGTTTTATGTAATAAATGGATTTTCCACTAGATGCTGCTGTTTTATTATCATTTTAAGATTTGCAGAAGGATGCCCTGATTACCAGAAAGCTCTTAACCTTATCTTTAGGATGGAGTTATACCCATACACATAGTAGACGTTACCTTTGGAGGAATCATCATATATATTATTAAACCTTTAGTAAGGTCCAACAATTGATTCCAATAATATTGCCAATTCTAGATTATGCTACTAAATTCCTAGAAGATATCCATGTTAGAAAAGCCAATTCTAAAGCCACAGTGGAAGTATTAGTTTTGTTGCTCTCCATGGTGGGGATACCAAAACACATACTTACCAACAGAAGCACTCCCTTTATGTCCAAGATGATGCACAATATTTGCCAGAACTTTAAAGTGAAGAAGATCAAATTAACCATGTATCACCTCCACCTTGGTGGCATAGTAGAGCATTTTAATAGGACCCTAAAGTTGGTGCATCAAAAAGTCATAAAAGAAGATGCAAAGAATTGGGATTGGCTCTTACCATGTCTGATGTTTGCCATTCAGGAGTTATGCAAAATGTCAAGAAGAATTATATGCTTTGAACATCTGTATGGCAGCCACCCCACAGGATAATTCACTACTTTCTAAGGGACATGGAAAGAAGCAAAAAACATATAAAAGTATAAAAACAGTATAAAATCATTACATCATTACACAAGACAGAAGAAAGGCAGTAATGCCTGTTATTTGAGAACATATAGAAAAGTTACAAGACTTCCAAAAGGAATGCTAGAAACAGAGAATTCCAGGTTATAGACTAACATTTAGTCATGGTTTCCTCCTCAGATAATAAATTCCTTTCCAAATGGCAAGGGACCCTTTGAAATCATTAAGTGAGTAAATGAGATGAATTACAAAGTTAAGCAAATAGGGAAGAGATGCTCTGAAAATTTACGCATTGAAGTTTTAAAACCCTAGAGGGTGACAAAAACTCCTATGATGAATTTAGCAACTAAGGTTAGCGGCTGTAATAAGGAATGAAGTATGTTTATCCATACCTTAGCTGACAATAGAGGACACACTTTCCAAACCTAAATGCAAGAGGTGCAGGAAGTCTTGGTCTGAAATAAATATTTTCAAATTTGCCCAGGACTACACTCATGAAACACTAACACAGTTTCAGAGCAGTGGGTCTTTTTTAGTTCATTAAATTCTCTGTCTGCCTAAAAGACAATTACAACTTGTCGGGAGTTTTTTCCCTTAATAGATCTATCAAATGACAAGCAATAATCATAAAAATAGGTATAGATTTTTGTAATACCCATTTAATTCATAAAAAGCCTTCATCTGCCGCCTAGTGTGTCCTAAATATTTGGTTTTCACTATACCCAGTTTTCTTTTCTTTTGTTATGGATTCCAACACAACTTGCAGTTTTATTAAGTGGTACTTCAACTCTTCAGAATCAATGGTCATGTCATTTAGGTATGCTGCATTGTTGAGGAGTGAGTCTTTAGTACTTTATCCATCAGCCTATGTAAGGTACCTGAAGCTTCATGTAAGTCATTTGTTTTACTTTCACAGATAGAATGGGTAGTTTCTGCCAGTATCATTTCATCAAACTTAGTGATGTCAAGTGTCTGGTCCTTCATAAGTTTCCTGATGATTCATCGGTTCTGAGCATGAGATCACTACCAAACTCTGAAATGTTATTCAGTTACCCAAAGTTCTTGTAAAATCTAAGACTTATATCAGGTTTAAGGTCAAAATCTGCTGGGCTGCTCCAGTCAGTTTGAGATTCTTCAGTCATGCCTAGTTTTAAGTTCCTATTAACTGTTTTTGTGACTCTGATCCTCTGAAATGCAACAGTCTAACCCTCATTTCATACATTACCTCTGCGTTAATTTAGTTTTACCTGGCATTTCTGGAAACATTCTTTTATACCATAAGAGAAACACTCTTATCTTCTGCTTTTGTTATCTTGGCAATGTTTCCTCTAGCTGTACCTCAGGTAAAGGCTCCCTTGTTTCTCTGCATTGTTCTATGATTATATTAATTTAATGTAATAGATTTGTTCCATGTTTTGCTTTCCTGGCTGTCTAATATTTAGTTCACTGTGTTTATTATTTACTTTACCTCAAATGGCCCCTGTTATTTGACCAAAACTGTTTTTCATTTAGGACATTATCAATAGTATCTAATCTAAAGTAATGTCTTTCAGCTTTTTCCTGGTTAGGGGTCGCCACAGTGGAACTCTGGTTCGCTAATGATTGGCAGTGGGTTTTTATGGTGCAGAGTTGTCAGCCCAATGCCCAACCTTCAAGGAAGGCACACCCATTCAAGCACACACCTACCAGCATGTCTTTAATGTCACTCGTCCATAGGGAGGACATGTAGACTCCACACAGAAGGCGCTTGAGCTGAGAATCAAACAGGACAATCTCTTGCTGTCAGGCAACAATACTAACCATTGCAGCATCGCGGCTGTCAGCAATAGTACCTAATCTACTTGGTTATTATTTTTTTTAGTTGAGCCTTCTTATTGTTACATTTCCTTGGCTGTGTGCATGTGCTCCCTTGTGATGGGCATTGTCATTTTTAATATCCTGCAAACTAACCCAGTGTTCTGTCAAACTTTCAACATGGTGTATTATTTTCTTCCCAAGATTCCTTAGTGATGTCAAGCAACCCTTTCAGATGTCTGCCATACAAATGTTTAAATGACTTAAACCTGTTTGAAGCTGATGGTATATCTCTGATTGAAAACAGTAAATAGAATAACAACTGGTCCTAGTTTTTGCCATTAGTATCAGTAACTTTCCTTAGCATGGATTTGAGTGAATTACTAAACCTCTGTACTAATTATCAGTCAGGGGATAGTAATCTGATGTCTTCAGCTGTTTGACTTTAAAGAATTGATGACATTTCTTGATATAAAGTAAGCATCTTGTCTGGTACGTATCTTTTTAAGAGATACCCACTTGAGAAAATAGTAGTACCAGTTTACTGGACATAGCAGTAGTACTATGTTTGCATAATGGCACTGCTTCTGGAACTTTGGTAGCAAATTTTATTATGCCTGGTACATAGTGATACCCATTAATAGTAACTCCTCAGTGTCCACTGATATCTGTTAAAATAGTACTGTGCAACAGGCACTGGAATAATAGAACATTTATATCTAAGACAGGATTCAGTTTTCTGACCTTTTTGACAAGAATCACAGAAGATTTCGAGTCCTTTCTTTGTGCCTGGACAGTAAAATCTGGGCAGTGATTTCCATCCCTTTTCTTGTGAATGGACAGTAAAATCTGGGCAGTACTCTTGCCATAATTTTTGTAATTACCTGGTGACCTCTTAATACATAAGTATAGGCTACCTTCAGTACTAGTGCCCTGTACATTTTGACACCAGTAATCGATGCTGAATATTTCCCCTTTTTAGTTACTCTATATAAGAGGTTCTCTTTTAAGTCAAACTAAAGACAAAAAGCAATGAGAGCATCCCCTTCACTATCTTACCACACAGCATTGGCTATCTTCTCTCTTACCTTACTTTAAGTAACCTTTTTCCTATGTGTTTTAACTTTTATTTGAGGATGGATGGATGAACTTATCTGCAAGCCCACTGACTCTGGGTGCCTTTCACCAATAGCTTGTCTCATTTTGGAAAATGTAGATTCCTTCCCCACCACCAAAGAAAACACTCTCACTGCATCTTCTCAACTTCTGCTGCATAACGTTTTATGAAACCAGCACATAAAGGCTCTGGGCTGGGTCTGCTCCTTTTTGGCATCTGCTTTTTGGAAGTCAAAGCCAATATCAAGGGCCTTTGGCTGACCAAGTTCGCAGATGATTGTAAACTAGCAACAGTCATGGAATCCCTCCCAAGACACTAACATCCTATTGGAAGGATTAACACAGAAAAAATAATTTTGCCAAAGCGTGGCTTAAAACTCAATGCCAAAAAATGCATAACACTACTGTCTAATATTTAGGTCACTGCATTTAGCCTTTTGTCACCCCTCCACCCTAGGAAATTACCTCATTTATTACACACCCCTAAGGGTAGAATCAGTGATTTGGGTAGGCGTGTAGATCGTAACCTGGCTTTTGAACAATATGTGTCTACGTATTAAGGAAGTCATTCCATGGTTTTGAACGTATAAGCAGGGGCATGGCATCTAGGTCAAAGGACGTCACCTTTCCATTATTATTCAGCCCTCATCAGGCCCATCATTGAGTACCTGACCATGCATGTGCAAGAAATAGAACATCAACAGAGATTCCTGACAAAAAGAATATAGAGCATAAACAGCATGTCCTAGGCAGATCTCCTCAAAGCCATGTCTTTAAACTCTGTTTCCTACAGACTGCTGATAGGCAATCTGTGCCTGGCATACAAGGCATCCTAGGATCCCACTCTGCTGGACCGAATAGCATAATAAGTACTTGATCTAGAGATCTAAACTTTGCTTGAGATATAAATAGGACATGTTCAAGGGACAGACATCTATATCAGATAATTCCCCTTCTCTGGAACAGGCTTCTCATCCATGTGAAACAGAGTTCTTATTAATCTTATTCAAGTGAAACCTGGATGAATGGATGGGAAATTGGAAATACATCCTGGGTCAAGTACCTATGTCTCTAATGGAGAGAGCCAGGCTGTAAATCTTGCCCTAGCTTACATATACTCTTTATAATAACATCTAATGCACATAAACTTGTGAAATATAGTTGGAATGCATGGCTAGGCTTCTAAAGACTCCACTAGTGATTAGTCTAGTATACATCTATGAACCCATGAATGCTCTCTGTTGTTTTCCTTCCTTAGGTTAATTGAGTCACTACAGAGCAAATATCAGAAAATGCATCATTTGGTTTTCTTTTTTGACAGACAGTTTGCCTTTATTTGAATGTTCTGCCTAACACTAGAAAAAGAGATCAGAACTAAGCTTTTTATGACAAGCTCACTTTTAGTACTTAATTTGTTCTGAGGGCCCTCATTTAGGTTTCCTACTTCTATTTTTGCATTGAATCCTATGCACATGCCTGTTGTGTGTCTTTATGCTAACTCCTGTCTTGTACTTTCAAAATTTCCTAATAATTATTTGCTTTTCTTACACTGACATCTGTTATGTTTGTAGATTTCTGTTGCTCTGTCATAGGGCCATGCTTCTGATAACAGACAGGAGTTTTTTACTATCTAACCACAACAAAATTCTAGCCATTTGTTCTAGTTTATTTGCAAACACCCTTTTCCTGGTTTTTATACTGGATTGCTATACAAGTTTCATTGCCTTGCTCCCCACCCCATTTTTGCAGGTACAACAAGCTCATGCTCTACCTCTTTCTTGTAAAGTGTTTTATCCTGCCATGTTATGATTTGGATTACCCTCCACTATTTTTCATAGTGCTTTAAAATTGAGAACATCTTTTCCTAATATTGCATCATGAATCAGTTCTGGAGTTGTATCTATACTATGTAACAATTTTCCTAGACCTATCTGAATTTCTACATATATATATATATATATATATATATATATATATATATATTTATATATATATAAGGGAGCATGTGTTTCTGTCACCATGAATGTATATTACCCCCCTTTCTGGTAATTACTAATTGTATGCTTATATACCAGGAGATCCCTGAAAAGGAAAATCATGCTTTCATGCTCTAGTAAGGCTTGAATGTCTCCTGTCTAAAAATAAAATATAATCCACTAGCTTACTTGCATTACATTGGCACAGTTCAGTTATATGCAATGTATGAAAATAAATGTAACCACTGTAGCATATCACAGCGGAATGTTAACACCAAAATGTACTTTAATGTCATGCTGCATCAAATATAAACCAATGGCACAAACATTTGGATGGACTGAGTAAAGATCCCATTTAGTCAGTGCAAAAAACAATGCAAGAAAACTGTCCTCAGAAGAACACAAAAATGTATTCTTACGATTCATGACCAGTCATTTCATCCTCAAACAGCCATCATACCATTGTCTACCTGAAACATCTGGTTTGACCCTGCCAGACTACAAAAATACATTGTTATATTGATGTATTTCTGTTACACAGAAACAGTAATCACAGCTTGTATTCCAGCTTGCATCACATTCATTTTGCAACGTTAGAATTACATCATTCACTAGCAGACAGACTCCATCCCCACTGCCTTCCTAAAGTATCTGGCCTCACCCTGGCATGTTTAGGAAGGAACATACTGGTTATAATAATGTATTTTTATATAAACTGTACTCAGAGCATGTATTCAGTTTTGCTTCATCTAAGTACACTTTACTGCAGCAAATTTAGGATTACAATAACAAACAGAAGGGTCAGTCATCTCATCTGCAAACAGTTCCTGTACCTATAACTTACCTAAAGTACGTGGCTTGATCCTGCCAGGTTACAGAAAAGGAAAATAGCAGTTTCATTAAATAAGCAGTGGTCAGTGCTTGTATCCTGTTTGCTTCATCCAAATTCAAGCAAACTAGAATTACAACAGCAAAACAACAGGGCTGTCATTTCATCTGCAAACAGTACCCATATCCACAACCTACCTAAAGTATCTGGTTTGATCCTGCCAGATTAAATAAAAGGAAAATAGCAGTTTCATTAAATAAGCAGTGGTCAGTGCTTGTATCCTGTTTGCTTCATCCAAATTCAAGCAAACTAGAATTACAACAGCAAAACAACAGGGCCTGTCATTTCATCCACACAGTCCCCTTATCCACAACCTACCTAAAGTATCTGGTTTGATCCTGCCAGATTAAATAAAAAATAATAATGGTTAAAAGCAGCAGCCAACGCTTGTATTCCAGTTTGCTTCATTGGAATGCATCCTAGTTCTGCAAAGGCAGAATTACAACAGCACAAAAGTAGCGCCAGTCATTTCATTCATAGACAGCTGCAATACCCACTGTCTGCCCATAATATATGGTCTGACCCTGCCAGAATAAAAAAGATGTGTTGCAGAAATAGTAATCACAGCTTATATTCTAGCTTGCTTAAGCCAAATATACATTAGTCTGCAAAGTTACAACAGCAAACAGTAGGGCCGATGACTTCGTCTGCAATAAGCCCCATAAAAGTATCTGACTTGATTCTACCAGAAAAAAAAATATTATATTAATATATTTTTGTTTCAAAGAAGCAGTAATTGTGTTTCATATTCCTTCTTGCTTTACACAAATACACATTACTCCTACAAAATTAGAATTACAGCAGCAAACAGATGGGAGAATCAATTCATCCCAGACACCCCTATATACACATTGTCTACTGACAGCATCTGGTTTGAACCTTTCAGGATAAAACAAAATGTTACATTAAATTAATTTTTGCCTCATATAAACAGTAGCCACAACATATACTTCAGATTACTTCACCCTCATGAAAACGAGTGCTGCAAAGTTGGAATTACAGCAACAAACAGCAGGGACAGTTTTTTCATACCCAGCCAGGCCCCACTCTCATTGCCTACCCACAGTTTCTGGTTTGACTCTACCAGGTTAAAAAAGAAAATATTAGTTACATTAATGTGTTTTTTTTTACACAAACAGTAACCACAACTTGTATTCCAGCTTGCTTTATCCAAGTATGCCTTAGTCCTAAAAAGTCAAGATTGCAATGGCAAACATCAGGGACAGTCATTTCATCAACAGACATTCCACATACCCACTGACTACCCCCAATGTCCATACCTAGAAAAGAGGCTACTGGCTTAGTTAGACTATCCAGGTCAACAAAGTGAAAATAAAGTGCTTATGGTGATAGTAATTCAGGCAGTGGGTTAAAGAAACCATGAAAAGTCTGAGATTCTTTATGTAGCACATTTTACAGTAACTACTTTGACTAACTTCACTGATGCAAAATTCCTAAACGTTGTATGACAGGACCTTGCATGGGATCCCTACAATGGTGCATTGCTGCTGTTGCTAATGTGATAGGGCTATGAAGCATGTAGTTTCCAGGCTGTCAGCATGGATAGGTATGCAAATTAGGTAAAGTTACTGAATAGCAGAAAGGAGTAATCCCCTTTTTGTAGGCTGTTAGACCCATGTTGATGTTTACACAGTATGTAGCTGACACCAGGTGGGGTGTCCACTGACTTCTAAGCCTTTTTCAGCTTTAGTGTTCATGTTTGCATGGTGAGCCACATTGCTGAGCGTGTCTGAAAACCAGATGTATTCAATTAGAAGTTTTGACTTGTTTAAGCTATGCTGGGCACAGTGGCACTCGATAACACATTCAGCACATACAGCAGAGCTGTATAAAGTACACATACACCCTACATTCTGAGTTTTCCCCAATACTCTGGACCATTGGAGTACAGACCTGGGAATTTTAACTAGCTGCTACAGGTCTGCTACATCTGTTTGTGGTAGGTGCGGAAGTCAATGCTGCTGCTGCTGACAATAGGCATAGGCAGAGAAGGAGAAAAGTTTTCAGGCCCAGGGTAACTTTCCAGAAACTACATGAGCTGGAGATTGTAGAGTGCTACAAGGTGGACAGGGACATACTACAAGAACTCAATGAGGTCTGCTGCCCTTAACTCAGACCCAGAGCCAACAGAGGGGAAATCATCTCAGTGGAAACAAAGGTATGTGTAGCTACAGGTGCTTTCCAAAGACCAACTGGGGACATGATGGGGGTCTCACAGGCATCTGCATCCAGGATACTCCACCAGTTCCTGGAGGCCATGCTACCACATGCCAGTGAGCACATTTCTTTTGCCCTCACCGCTGAGGTCAGGGCCAGCAATATGCAACACTTCTACCATGTAGCACACTACCCTGTAGTACTGGGTGCCATAGACTGCACTTGTGTACATATCAAGGTACCACCCAGGGAGGAGGTTAGAATCTATGTCAACTGCAAGGGCTACCACTCTATCAACTGCCAGGTCATGTGCAATGCACAGGGCATTATCATGAATGTGTGTGCTGGCAGCCCTGGCAGTTATCACCACTCCCTTATCCAGCATGCATCACAACTGTACCAGATATTTGCTAGGGGGAACATCCCACATGGCCATTTACTGGAGGATGCTGGCTGTGCACTGGAGCCGTGGATGATGACACCCATGTCAATTGCACACACACATGGAATAACACCATACTGAGGCACACGCACAAACTAGGAATGTCATAGAGCATGTGTTTGGGCTTCTGAAGTCACGGTTCCAGTGCCTCGATATATCTGGTGAGCCCTGCAGTACTCTCCAGCCACATATGCACATATGTTCATAGCATGTGCCATGCTACACAATATGATACTGTAGAAACAGTTGCAGCATGATCAGCAAAGGGGAGGGATACACAGCCCACCCACCATTGCCTAGATCACCACAGCCATAGTCACAGGAGGACTCGGAGGAAGATTCCTCACTGATGTCCCTGTAGGCAGATATATGTGTGCTCAGTACATCCTGGCTTTGGCTAAGTGACAATGCATAGCACATTCACTGACAACCTAGGGACCTAGGGACTGACACCTTACTCCTACTCACATACATATAGTAAAATTGATGCCAACCAACCCACACAACCTGTACCTAGCCATGTACTGGTTGTGTTCTGCTTGCATCAAACAGAATCAGCCCTGAACTACAGTTCTGGCAACTGCTGCATTTGCAAGGTAAGTCTGTAACCTACACACTACTTGTAAGGATTACTATGATATGGTATTTTATGTATGGATCTGCTACATTTATGCAAGTAAATATAGTAGGCTATTTGGACAGAAGTAACATCCACATGGGCCTATAGATACTCAGTTCACTAGTATGTGTTCCTTAATATTCACTAGATCTCATGGTTGGAATACTCACTACATCAGTCAAGGGAGATGTTAAACAGTGGGGTCACATAATATTTGGACAACTGTGTATCCCAGCAGAACATGTGGTGTTGTTTTTCCACTCCCAACACAGCAGTGTTCCCATATAACTGCTTTAACAGTAACTCATCAGTGTTATATCAGCAGCAAGGCAATCTCACGGCAGTAACAGAGCAATTGATTATACATTGTATGGCTCACTTAACAAAAAAATAACAACGTACATATGTATGCTGTTGATTGTGTGATGAATGACTCCTCTCTGGCAGCTTGTGTGGCTCAGTGAACTAGGGAAGTTAGCATGGGTGATGGTGTTGGTTTTAATCTAGAAGTATTCACATATTTTGGATGTGAGGTATTATTACTTTGGTATGTTTACAGACTGTCAGTCTGTGTGTAGTGTAACATTATTAACCTCTGTCACACATTAATTACATCGGACAGCTGGAGAATGCTGTGGGCATTTTGAATGGAGTGCAGCACTGCAGAAACAGGGACAGATGTCACTGTGTGTAACGCAAAAACTCCCGGACTGTAGTACAGGTAGGGTGTGAGCTGGTGCCATTTTAGAAGTACTATCAACTATACCACAAATTCGATAAAATAAATACAAACTATACCACCACAGAGAGGAAAAAAACTGGTAACTTTATTATATCTTAATGCCTCTGCTTCACAAGCCTTCAAGAGATAAAAAGTTATACACACAATACATATTATATACAGCATCAATCAACACATTAATTAGTTAAAATACGAATAAAATCAACTCATCACAAAAACACTTTCCAATTACATTCAAGGTTTAACCCATTAGATATCAAAGTACCAAATTTCAAAATGCATACTGTCTCCTTATGCAAGTCTTTTCTTTGCCTTTATTTTATCCCATCCCTTAACAATTTCTAAAATAGTGTGCTTTAAGCAATGACTCACACCCCCATGACATAACATATAATGATGTGCTATAGGACTTTCTATTCTCTTGTTTTTATTATCTCTCAGATGTTCTGGCATCCTTATTTTAAACCTTTTCATTTTGCCAATGTAAAAAAGATTGCAAGAACATCTCAGTGCATAAATCACACCTATGGTGTTACAACTTCCACATTGCCTGGGGGTGTATGTTGCACCACACCTGTCAACTCTGCTGGGGTGATAGAAGAGACCGCAGGCCTAGTCCCTGGGAAAGAACTACCTGAGGTCCAAGTAGGGCAGGGGAAGCAGGGGAGGTGCTACCAGGCTGCAGCCCAGAAGTGCTGGGCCTTGGTGCTTCAGCCAGTGGAGTGAGTGCATGCGGATCACAGGGAACTGACCTACCATGATGTCCTGTAGTAATAATATAAATAACATTCAAACCAAAAGTTAAATAAAACATAAAGCAAATTAAATGAAAATTATAAAAAAATAAAGAAACAATAATAAATCAATATAAAAGATTTAAATAATATAATTATGAGCAGAATGATAAACATAAATTATATATAATAAACAAAACATAAGAAGCAATACCAAATAATATAAGAAGAAATATGATTATATAAATAATATAATAAAAGCAATAAAAATAATAATAAAAATAAGAAATCCATAAAAAAATAAAATAAGAAAAAGGGTTGGATGAGAGAAAAAAGAGGAACATTTGTAACTTTACAGATAATATACAAAGCTTGCTACAATTAATGTATTCTATTCTGTTACATTCTATTCTTAACAATAACAATTGTTAAGAATTTTCTTTATTATTTGGAATACATATACAGTGCTTACTCTTGACAGCAGCCATTCAAGACACAGGTATAGAGGTATGCACTTCAAATGCTATAATGATGATTACATAATAGTACTGTAATTTTTACTGCTGAAAAACTAAAACAGTATTTTAATCAGCTCAGTATTAAATTTGGGGAGCATGGTATTAGAACCCAGAAGCAGTGACTACTGTAATACTGTATTTTTCCTTTGGAATACAACATAATGCAAGCACCCTTTCATTTTACACTTTATAGACTCGTGTTCTCTGGTATCTGAGAATGTGCAGCTGTTGCTTTGTGTTTCAGACCATACCTCTCCACATTTTAGTGCAGGATATCTTGACATATCATTAAATAATGGGTGTACAATAACCCATAACTAGGTACATATTTCAAATATTGCTCTTACACACATGAACAGTTGCATAGGATTTGTGTTAACATACATTCTGACACTCATTATTTATTGACTTCAGTATAAATTACTTGCCAGACTACCACAAATCTCACAATGAACAGACAATCTTAAATCTGGGTAGTCAAAAGAAATATGTCCAGTTGAAAGCTATGCTACAGAGTAATGCATGCATACTTGCTTTTACAGTTCAGATATACATTCCCAAGTTCTTATAACTGTATGATATAGCAGCTGTTGTTGTTGTGGCAGCACTGTATGATATAGCAGCTAATCCATCTAAAACTGTTAAGGCTGCAATAACAGTACTTTATATAATTATGCTTACTTACCATTTGCTTCCCACATCCTGGCCAATTGCCTCATTTGGGATCTCCCTCTTCTGCAGCTGTGGTGGCAGTATAGTTTTCATGTATTAGGTGGAGCCCATGATCTTCAACAAGGAGTCCAATAAAGACCATGGACTCCTAGACACTCTAGAGCTGTGATCTGAATCGCGCACTCTCTCCTACGTCTGACATATCTGCACAAGTTCAAGCTCAATGTCTAAAGTGCAATTTCTGCCAATTCACCTTTAAATATCACGTTACTGCCAATTACACTTACTGAGAGTGTGCACTGTCTATATTTTGATACATTTGAAAAAGGTGCGTGCCACTTACCATCACGCAAGCATGGTAAAGCAAGTGCATTGGTTTGCGTGATGCTACCGTATTTCCCCGAAAATAAGACCGGGTTCTATACACTTTCCCCTGCCGAAATACACATTAGGGCTTATTATGAGGGGATGCAATATTTGCCATCTACATTTATTCATTTATTCATGTACAAAAATTGACATGTATTCACGTACAAAAATCGACATTTATTGATGTACAGAAATTGACATTCATTTGTTACTTTTCTGTTATTTAGCAACAGTTCTAAGTAACATGTTAACAGTTGTGTGAGAATTCTACATAAACAGTGCAACAAACATTTCAACTTCAGAATATCTACACCTTTGGATTTCACAGTCAAACATTTCATGCTTAACAGAAAGTGCAGAAAAATCTCAATACATGTGTATTGGATGAGGGGCATAAAACTGAAAGCTGAAGCAATCCATTATGTTTCCCCAGTAATGGAAAAGTTAATTCAAATACAGTCATATCATCTTCTTCTGAAACATTGTCATAAGTCTCCAACCCCTGAATTCTGGCCTGAATTTCTTGTGACTCCATTTCCTGTAGAACCATTGGCCCCAATCTGTCATGCCTAGCAATAGAGGTCTCCTTAAATGAGCACTGCTTGTCCATGTAGCCTGCTCGTAGTGCATTGGCAACACAACTGTCAGTGATTTTACCACATGAATTTTTCACCAACTCATGACCTCTTGCAGGCTAGGCTTCACAAAGTTTCCATGCTGATTTCTCTCCATTCTATTTTCAGTGTAGTCATTGAGTTCCATGCACAAATGGTCCTTGAATGGCTTGTTTATTGCAATATCAAGAGTCTGGAGATAGGCAGTCATTCCTGCGGGAATAATTATTTGACCTATTCTTCTACATGCAAGGAATTTCTTCATGGCTTTAGTGCGGTAAGTGCTTGCTGAATCCCAGACTAGCAGACCTCTTTCACCACCCCGCAAAACTAGTGGCAACATCACAACAACCCACTTCCTTATAACTGCTTGTGTGCACCAAGCTTTTTCGGTTTCAAGAATGTAAATGCCTGAAACACGTTAAGTCTTATCTTTCTTGCCCTTACTAATGATTAGAGGTGGGGTTTCCTTTTCATCTAGACAAATTGCCAAAATACAGGTAACATGTGTACTCTCGTAACCAGTGGAGGGACCGTAAATTGATGAGGCGCCCCTCTGATCAATTGTTGTTTGAGATCCTTGGCCCATAAACACTGCAGTTTTATCCATAGCAATCATGTTGGAGAGTTGGTATTTAGAAAAGTCAATGCCTTCAACAAAGGACTTGAATGCAAGTGCACATTTAATAACTTCAGTATCTTCCAGCTTGAACAGTGTTGTTGATCTTCTCAGAGACAGTTCATATCGCTGAAAGAAGCCATCCAGCCAATGTTGTGATTCTTTGAATTCTTCTGGGGATATTTCTAACTGTGATGCCATTGCAAGGGCAAACGCTTGAATATTAGCAATGTGCACAACCAAAGCCTTTCCTCTCCTGTTAGCAATCCATTCACAGATGATGTCCTCCAGCTCAGGAAATAATGATTGCCGATCTGAGCCACACTTGCACTTCGTAGCATTTCCCTCGTTGGCCTGTTGACTGAGGTAATCATATGCTGCATGCCATTTTCGGACCATTCAGAGATCTAACTTCTTCTCTTTGCAGAAAGCTGTCAGATTCTTTCCCCAGGAGTCCTCCACAATTCCTTTCTTGTACTCAATGGAATAGCTCTTTCTTTTTGCAAACATTTTGTCTGGGGGGGCATTAATTGAAGACTTATAAGACCAGAGTGGCGACACAAAATGTCGATGGTTCAGAAGATGCAACCACAGCTGTTTGTTATGAAGAGCACATGCTTTATGCTTGTTGTCTGTACTCTGACCAATGAAAGTACACTTACCAGTATTTATGTGCCAAGGATCTCAACCATCAAGTTTGTAATTCAACACGTCCGTTGTGTGTTGTTGATGATCTTAACTGGGGCTTACTTTTGGGGTAGGGCTTATATAATGACCACCTGGGAAAACCATGTTAGGCCTTATTCTCTGTTTAGGTCTTATTTACGAAGAATGATTGTAAGTGGCACACACCTTCTTCTAATGTATCAGAAAATAGCTTTCAACCAATGCAATTCCACTGCTATTTTGTTAGAGTACCATTTTATTCGTATAAGCTGCAATATCACAGCAGTATAAATAAAGGTTGCACACCCTGGACTAGGGCCCAGGATCATCTGCACTCTAGTCCAACACTCAACACATGTCACTAAAGGATTTTTTACATGTAGTTCCGTATCTTAACATTCATTGTTAAGTTGAAGATATGTGTCTAGTGCAGCTCTGCTTACTGCATTTGCACAATGCCCAACAGTGCTGAGCAATAGCAATTGAAAGCATCCATTTTCTATTTTTAGATGTCTGAGTCATGTCCAATACATGAGAGGTTGTTGTGCAAACAAGGTAACCATATCCAAATGCTGCAATACATTGTGCAAACATGAAAACATTTAAAAAAATATGAGGAAAGCCAAACTATACAGATATAACTAGTTTTGGCATTTTTACAGGGTTTTAGCTTATATTTCTGCAGTGTTCCTCATAACTTTTTTGGTTTTGTAATAATCATTTGGGATGGAATTTACTAAATAATGACAGATGTTTTCATTTCTGACTTTGTACTCTACAGAAGATGCATGCTAATGCATAACAGTTTATTCTGACAACTTTTCAAGTTTATAAGGGTAGTACATCCCTATGTCCCTATTTCTTGGGCTTTGTCCTACTTTATTTCATGGCTTTGTGCAGATTTCTTGCTCAAAGAGGCTGAGAGGTATGGGGGCAGACCTGCTCTCCTGTACATGGATTAATTATCTGTGCTGTTCTACAAGGTTTCCTGGTCAACATCGTTGAGATGCACCATGAAATCTCACTTAGGCATGCTGTGTATCATTAATATGAATTGTGCATTGCCGAGCACACACTGTGGCTGTATACGTGGATACACTGAAAATGTTTAAAGAAAGCAAAACAACTCCTCTGTGACACATCAAACAGAAAGCTATGGAACTCCAGCATTTTCTGACAGAGAATCAACAAGCTTAATGGGAAAAGTAGTTAACACATCCTTTTCCATACTCTTATACGATGAGCAAGGCTATGTAGTTTATTTCTTATCTTTCTACTTTTTATTGTTTTCCACATTTCACATTTTTTCAACACATCAATATTCTCACATTATGTCATCATAGTTTCTATAAGGAGGACTCATAAGCCTTATAGAAGTCATTAAATGAATTAGATTAATGACATCATTTTAACTGTATCAACAGCCTTCCACATTACCCATCCTTTTAACTTCTGTTATGCCCTTTCCAACTCCCCTTTCCTCTTTTTTGAAGTACTTGCTCTCACTTTTCAAAGTCTTATTCCCAACTAATATAAAATTGAGTTAATTGAATCTTTGTTTGTATCCCTCTTCAGCATGTTATTTCGTTACTATTCTCTCAGTTTATGATCACTACCATTTTTATTTTCCAGTTTTCAACTTCCTCTGTGGCCTCTTTTGTTGTCCTTCCCCCTCTCTTCTTCCAGTTTATAAATCATCTATTCATCCATTCTCTGTTGCCTATGTCCACCTTGCTCATCCATGCTTTTGCCTTCTCTTTTGTATATTCCACTAAGATCCATTCTTTCTATACTTTTGCTACTTTCCTCCTAACTTCCCCAAATACTAGCTGTAACTGCAAAACTCAACACATTTTTATAACTATATTATCCATAGCATGATACCAAGATTGCACCTCTTCTCCCTGAACACTCGTGAGGTCACTGTAATTATTTATATATAAGAAAGACTTAAGCTTAGCTGTATCATTCTTGGAGATTTTACTGAATGATTTGTATGTGTAACCTTTTTATCCTTTGGTTTAGATGTTATTTACAATATTTTCCAGGCACTTTGATGTTTATGGACATTATAGTTGATCTTAAGCTATAGGTTTCCCAATTATAGCCAAAAAAATCCAATTGCATTGCACTAAAGAGCTCAAAAAATGGGTGAAAGATTGTATGCCTATAGTTAGTGGCATTTGGCTTTATTGGCTTGACTGCAACAGTAAAGACATGAAAAGAATGGACATTCAGAAATCATATAACTTCAATACTGGTTTGTCCTTAAGGGGTTATTTGCATATATCTCAAGGTCTTCTACTACTGGAGGTTTAAAGTATTGCACAGTGAAGACTCTAGCTTAGCTGGGTCTTTCTTTGAGTTTTTACTGATTGGTTTAGTTGTGTGATATTTTCAGCCATTGGTTTATATGTTGTTTGGGATTTTCAGCAGATACTTTAATTTTTGTGAACATAAGGCTTGGTCTTGAGCTCTGTATTTTGAAAGTGCAGCCAAAAATCCATTTAGGCTGTATTGATGAGTTCAGAAAAAAATGGTGAAATATAGTATGTTTGCAGCTGGTGGGGTGTGACTTTATTGGTATAAATGTACCAGTAAGGACTTAAAAACAAAATGTCATGACCATTTAAAAGCTATGTAGCTGAAACACAGGTATGTCCTTAAGCGATCATTTGCATATATCCCATGGGCTTCCACTGCAGGAAATTTAAGGTATTATACAGTGAAGAATCTAACACAGGAGTATCTTTCTTTGAGGCTTTACTGAATGTTCTTTATCTGTGACATTTTTACCCTTTGGTTTGGTTTATATAAATATATATATATATATATATATATATATATATATATATATATATATATACATATAGATACAGAATGAGATATATAATATATATATATACAGAATGAGAGAGTATATAATGTGGTACTGAGACTGTACATCTTTACATCCATGAACAATGTTTACTCATCTTGGCCTTAACAATGTTAAAAGTCGACTATTTTCTTAACATTTGCAAGGCATCCAGTGTCATCAGCCCTTACTAAACTGCCTTGGTGAGGTATGCATTTTCACTTTTAGCATCCAATTGTTTAAGAGTTTAGGAGGATAGACCTAATATGCAAAGAAAGAATATTCATTTCCTCCACCCTTCCTGACAACCAGTATCCCCAAGTATGCTATCGGGAGAGGAACTGAGCATACTGTCTACTATCTTCCTAAATAGCCCTGCTAATAGTGCAGTTCTGATAAATCTATTCAATGTCCGAATGACTCCAAAGCCTTATTTTCTGCTGTTATAATTGAAAGGTTCATCCACAATTCTTACAGATTTATTTGGGAAAGGACGGGTAAGTTTACTAACATCAAACATCTCTAGCATACTACTGTACAGCTCCTTAATTTGTCTCACATCTCTACTCCACACCTTTCTGCCACCTCAGGATAATGAAATTGATGCTCACCTCAGCGGTAATTTCGATGATTCAGTAAATAATTTTGTTTAGTAAAGAATTTTCTTGTATTTCTCCATAAAATTTGTTCTTCCATTACACTCCATATAGTTTCAACTGATTTGAAGTACAAATTCTTATTTAAATAAAAAATCAATGTCAGCAGCAACTGATATTCTTCCGGCTTAGTGCAGCTTCAAATTCTATCTCCCGCGTGGAAACATATCAGTTGTTATCATTGATATGCAATTACTCTTCTCAAATGGAGATGCTCAGTTGTTCTGAATAACTACCATTCTACTGCCCTATTGAAGTCCGTTGTCTAAAATTTTTGACAAGTAAGCTATTCTGCAACTTCTGTGGCATATCATTAACAGTAATCGCATTGCCGACTCCTAAAACTTTTTTTGGCCAAACTGATACATTCAACATCATCCTGATCAAGGCCTGTGACTGGATCACTAAACCCAAGTGAAGTACTGATACCATTTGTCATAGTTAACTCTTCACAATATTGGATAACTGTGGCATCTCACTAAGTCAAGCCATTACTATAGCTGGTCATCAAGACTGGATGCATCAATACTGTTCTTTCCATGGCCAAATCTGTTTAGAATTAAGCCAGCAACTGGCCCTCGTCCAAATCAAGTTTGCATACAAATTTCTGTACTTGCCTTAAGGTTCTTTTCTAAGCAGACTAGCTGTGAGGGCATAATTCTGTGTGACCGTATAGTCAGATTCCATAACACTGGCACAGTGAACAGCTTCTACCATCCTGCACTCACTACATTACAGTGAACTCTAACCTGCCCCCACAGATGACATCATCCCAGTGGTGTGGGATTTGTCCAGTTCAATGTCTAATATGCTGAAATATTGAACTGAAATGGGTCATGCTTCACCTAGATGAGGTCATGAGATTTCTTCACATTGTATGTCAATGAACGTTATTACCTAGTGAGAATATAGTGCCAAAACTGTTTGAGGACCTGGAAAATTCTGCAGATCTAGATGAAGTTTATAGGCACAGCATCTCTGTCTGTTTGTTGAACCTTGTAGAGCAGGCAGGGAACTCTCCAACCATACCAGGTGTAAGCTATAGATTGAGCTACACAGCCACGAAGCTGCATAACTGACCATGGGCATAGGCCAACTAGGTGGTCGTCTAAGGCACCGCTCTAGTAGAGGCCCTTTTCCAGTAATCTGGATGGTGTAGGTAGATTAGGATGGTAACCCAAGCTGGTGTTGTGGTGTGCTGTGGCGACCTTTTGCCTAGAGCACTAGGTGACCAAAGGCTGGTCCTGTGAGGCTGTCTAGTACAACAGCTCCATCTATAAGGCAGACTGAGAAATGCAGCCATGATGGTGAGCACCACTGTCATGTCTGCATTAATTTCTTTTAAGATGATTGTTGAGCACATGGGCCAGTACCACAACCTGAGAAATTTAACTCTAATTTTACAAATACAGCAATGTGAACAACGAGCAAAGTAATTCGGGGAAGGCTTTCAGCTCACACAACCATTCATGTGGGTGGACAGGCTCCCTTACACAACACCTGTACATGTTCCTGGAATTAGGTACTGCAGGCGGTCTGGTTTCCCTTGGAAGTACTGGAGAATTGAGTCCCACATATTAATGGAGTTGCTGCTTTGCCAAAATGTCCCATTAACTTCAGTTTGATGCACTGTTTAGTCTGCTTTGTACATTGATAAAACTCCCCAATGTAAACACTGACTTTGGCCAGTGAAGTGGATTCCTCTTTTGGAAACAGTTACATGACTCTTGTCAGTCTCTGTTAGACTACAGTGAATGAGGACTGTTAATAGTCCTACCTTGTAAAATCAGGAATAAAGTAACTGTTCATTGTAGTGTGTTAACGCCACGCATTTGTAATCCACCCCTTAACTTTGAATGAGGCAATTACTCCATATTTCAAATTAAAAAATAAACACTTTAAGGAAATAAACCTAGTCTGTTTGCTGCAAGGTATAATAGTAAAACTAAAGCCCAGCTATTTTTGCAGTATAATGCAAATACGGGATCCATTAAAGGAGACACTTTTACTTGGAAGTTCTGAGGCCAAAAAAAAGCAGATTGACAGAGGCTAAGATGGGCAGACACCGTTACATAAGTAACAACTATGGATGTGCAAGAACTTAAACAAGCAGGTGTTGATAGACAGACCTGATGTGCTAAAGTGCTTGAGGTCACAAAGAATTGTACTTGAGTAAATGACTAAAGAACAAAAACAGCATATAGAGGGGTAAACAAATAGCAAAGATAACAATGGGTTTATAGCAAGGTTCCAGTAAAGAGCAGAAATTAAACTGGAACTGCTTTCTCTAAGCTTTGCACAGGTTAAATCAAACACAACAATACATTCCAGTAAATTAAAAGATGCATATCTCCTCAACTGTATCAGATGAAAGAGACACACACACATATCCCTATGTACTCCCTATGCTGTGGAATAGAGTCCCTTTCCATGTGAGGCAGAGCACCTCACTGGCTCTGTGTTAGAGAAATTGACCCTGTGGTGGATGGGAGATCGGTTTACCCCTGGGAATCATCTCTCTGTGTCACTGCTGGACAGACAAACACAAGTAATGGGTACAGTTTTTTTATAAGGGGTGTAAAAAATACAAAATTCGCATATATAAATAATTTAGGAAAAATAAACTTTAAGTTAGTAGGTGTCCAGAAAAGAACAAGCAAAAGATCATCATGCTGTGGAGAAAGACTGAGCCACATTTACAACTGGGTTAGAACCATAACAAGTACAACAGCTCTAAGAAGTCTTTAGATACAGAGTGTGCAAAGGCTGGTAAGCATTTGCAATATGAACATTTAACTTTGTGCAAATGTAAAGCATTTCTGTATATTTCTCCACCTACCATTAAGGCATTGCTAATCACAATATTTGGGAATGTGATCGTTTTAATTAATTTTGTTTGTTTCTTGGTTTCCACAGTATTAAATCTGGTCCTTTAACATTAAGGACTGGGACTATAGGGTACTAATAAGCTTCATCATGTAGTCCTGGGTTTGACTCTGTCAGTCTCCATTTACACGCGTAACTCTGTGCAAGTAATTTAATAAGCAGTGTTCTTTGGTATTCATTGAAAATGGGCATGTTGTTCTCAGTCTAGTTAACAAAATAAACAAATAAAAAATTACAAAAAAAAAAAAAAGAAAAAACCTGTCTGGAAAAGATGGCACAGAAGTTTGTCACCTTTTACATGATTTTGGTCTGCCACAACTGTTTAAAAAATCCATGTGCAGCCAGTGCCATTACTGGAAAAATTCCCTTATTTACTGGATTTCTTGCAGGTATGCCTAACAGATACGTGAATCTTATCCAGAATTCGTACAGAATATTGTCTTTTTTAATTTTAATAATATGGTTATTTTAAGCTTTCTCCATGTGATGATCGGAACATTATTTCCACTGAATAAATTAATGCAATTACCAGAGCTCAATGTTATCATCTGATTTCCCGTTTACATCTGTGCAGGTATGAACTGTACTCTTTATCACTTTACTTGTATTTTATGCACAAGATTACTATTTCCTTTTAGAAGGAGGTTAGAATGAGAAGCACATATATTGCTAATTTCCTTAACCACCAGGGAAGTAAAGGCTAAACTGAAAGAATGTCTACCTATGGAGTGTGGACAAGGAATGGCTGAGACCACAATGCAAGAAATTATGTGGGCCCTCATCTGACTTGGTCAATAAAGTGAATAATTCTTATTCCCATGACCCGCTTCACCCTACTAATGCCCTCAAGCACACAGCTGTAATCCACATCAGAAAAAGTAGAGTTAAAGAAGTCCTGCTGGCTCTGTCAGAGAAGGGTCATAGATTAAATCATGTTTTAATGCTTCCTTTCTTATAATGATCAGTACTGTGATTACTTTTAACAGATGAAAAGTGTTCATCTTACAGAAAAATTAATGAATCATACATAATAAGAAAAAGGAAAAACAAAACTGTGACATCAGTTATCAGTGCAGTTTACCTGTAGCTTAGACAACTGCAGAAACATATAAATGAATGGGTCTCTGAAGTTGATTTGATACAAAAATCTCTTTCTCTCACTGTCTCTGTCTAGAAGTTTGTAGAAAAAGAGTGACGTGTAAGGGGCAAAGAGGAATCAAGGAATAAAAACAGCAAGTCAGAACCAAACAGCAAAAAGAAAGAAAGAAGAAATGACATACAGAATGCAGGCATTCTAATATATGAGACAAACTTCATGGCATTATAGTAAAACCACTGGTTACTGAGAAATATTGTCTGTGAAGGAGAAGGTTCCTTACTCAATGTATTGTTAGTCTATGGCATAAGTTACCACCACATTTCATGGATAGTTTTACTTTGCCTTTAAATCCAGTCTTGATGATGGACATATGTACATCAGGCTTGTCATGGATGGCCATGACTGATTTGGGAGGTGAGCACTATAAGAACCTAAGTCCATCTACTTAAAGATATGCATCATTAGGCATCTTATGGTCCCTACAATCACCTGCCTAGTATTGTTCTTATGGCAGATGATGATTTAGTTCCTAAAGATAGACTTGAATTATATTCAGGCCTACTTAGGTGATTTATATCATGACACCATTTCAAATGGTGATTAAAAAGAAAATTGTAAAAAGCAAAATGGGAAAATGAAAGTAACAGCATGGCATCTGTAATAACTAACTAAATAAATGAATAGATTGAAACCAAATAAATAACAGAAAACAACATAATAACATAGTTCAAGGAAGAAATAAATACAGACTAGAAATGTCTAAGATATTGATGATGATGATGATGATGGCTGATCCAAAAGACACCTGGAAAACATATGGAGTAACTGTTGATCACGTGATCATAGGAGGTTACTAGGCTAATGGCCCCAGGGCTGTTACAAGCTTAGCCAAGTTCAACTCTTGTTACCAAGGGTGTCTGTTTCAAGCAGATACTAAAAGTGTCACCTATTGCACCTGTCCAAGTGGGACACATATGGAACCTCTGGGGTGAATTTTTGCTTATCCATCTAATTATGCTTAAATAGGGCCAATGAGGGGCTTTGTAACATGAATAGGAAGCTTGTTTCAAAGGTAGGGCAACCTCTGTGACACACATCTGTCTCTCCAGCCAGTTCTGTTGATGTCACATACCATTTTTTCGAGTGAGTGGCCTGGATGCCATTGGACTTGTGAATGTGCACCATTTCCATTAAAGTTGGGTCAGAGATTACTCTATATGTGTACAACACAGAGTAAAGTGACAATGGTTTCA
Organism: Protopterus annectens; assembly: GCF_019279795.1. Classification (NCBI taxonomy): domain Eukaryota; kingdom Metazoa; phylum Chordata; order Ceratodontiformes; family Protopteridae; genus Protopterus; species Protopterus annectens. Next base: position 1,506,916,835 of record NC_056744.1, read on the forward strand.
TTCTGTCTACATAAGACAGATCTTGAAGAACTTGAATTTTCTTTGTAAGTAACCTTTGTGGTCTCTCCAATTGCTGCAGGTGTTTGGAAAGGAACATACCAGAGGGAGCATTGTACTCTATTTTTGTCCTGCTATTTTTGGCCAGATGAGGGAAGAGTACAAGGGGGTTATATCCTCTTTTTTCAGGAAGCAATGCCCTTACTTATGAGATGATATAAAATGCCCCTCTTACCACTGTGGTGACATGGTGATCGAAGTTAGGTTGATCTATGTGCCCAGGTCTCTCACCACTGACTGTGTGCTTAGGGTATTGCTATTGATGTGGTAGTTTCCAGGAACATCACCCTTGCCAAAGGGGATGATAATTTAATTTTTTTGCATTAAGTTTAAGACCATGACTTTGGCAGCAATCTTTAGCCTGTGTAAGACCTTCTTGCAGGATGTTGACATCGTTAGGGGTTACAGTGAACACTCCCAGTTTTCAGTCATCAGTAAACTTTGTCAGCCGCAGTCCTTTAGTTTTAGCCTGTACTTTAGCAAAGTAGATTCTGAATAGTAGGGGTCCCAAAACCAATCCCTGTGGAAAACCACTGGTTACAAGTCTGCTGGACAAGGTGGAGTCTCCTATTTTGGCAGTATGAATTCTATCAGTGAGCAAGTTTGCAACCAACCAGACAATATATGGGTTGATAGCCAGCTGGGTGAGTTTGTCAATGATGCCTGAGTGAGGGGATTGTGTTAAAGGCCTTGGCTAAGTCTAGGTAGGCCATATGCACAGATTTGCCCTTGTCTAGGGCTTTGGTGAATGTCTTGAAGAAGTCAGCCAAGTTTAATAGGCATGATCTCCCCTTGACCAAGCCAAACTGGGTGGGGTTGAGCATTTGGAAATTTCCTATATCTTTGTTAATAAGGCTGATGGTAATTCATTCCAATGCCATGCATATAAGGCTAGTCAGGCTAATGGGTCTATAGTTCCTGGGGTCTGTGAATGCACTCCCTTTGTGCAATGGGATGACAGTATCTGTTTTCCATTCCATGGGATGAAACCAGTACTTAGGCTGTGACTGAAAAGAATGTCCAATGGTGATGCTAATTCCTGTTTTAATCCATGTAGAGCACAGTTTGGGATGTTGTCTGGTCCCATATAGGCTGTGTTTTTGACCTTGGAGAGGGCATTTAAGACCTGTCCTCAGAGATACTAGGGTGGGGGATATGTGTTAGATATGCTTTGGGATATATGTGGTGAGGACAGGGGGTTGAAGTTTTTACTGAACCTGCCAGCCAGCAGGTTTGCTATATCCACAGGTTCTGTACATGTAGTACCATTAACTATAAGTTCAGTGGAAATCTGGGCCTTAGCTTTGAGGTTATGGATGTAACTAAAGAACTTCTTCTTCTTCTTTTGGCTGTTCCCATTAGGAGTCATCACAGCAGATCATCTGTTTCCATTTCTTGCTGTCCTCTGCATCTTGCTTTGTCACAACAACTGCCTGCATGTCCTCTCTCACCACAGCCATAAACCTTATCTTAGGCCTTCCTCTTTTCCTCTTACCTAGCAGCTCCATCCTTAGCATCCTTTTCCAAATATCCCCAGCATCCCTTTCCAGCATATGTCCAAACCAATGCAATCGCACCTCTCTGGCTTTGTCTCCAAACTGTCCAATCTGAGTTGACTCTCTACTATACTGATTCATAATCCTGTCCATCCTCATCACACCAATTGCAAATCTTAACATATTTAACTCTGCCACCTCCAGCTCTGACTCCTGACTTTTTGTCAATGCCACCATCTCCAATCTATATATCATAGCTGGTCTCACTACCATCTTGTAGGCCTTCCCTTTCACTCTTACTAGTACCAAATCACTCCTGACACTGTTATCCACCCACTCCACCATGCCTATACTCTCTTTTTCACCTCTCTTCCACACTCACCATTACACTGAACTGTTGATCCCAAGTATTTAAATTCATCCACCTTCACCAACTCTACTCCCTGCATCCTCACCATTCCTCTACCATCCCTCTCATTCACACACATATATTCTATCTTAGTCCTGCTGACCTTCATTCCTCTCCTCTCTAGAGCCTATCTCTACCTTTCCAGGGTCTCCTCAACCTGTTCCCTACTCTCACTACAGATCACAATGTCATCTGCAAACATCATAGTCCATGGGGACTCCTGTCTGATCTCGTCTCTCAATCTGTCCATCACCATTGCAAATAAGAGAGGACTCAGAGCTGATCCTTGATGTAATACCATCTTCACCTTAAATGCATCCGTCACTCCTACTGCATAACTCACCACTGTCACACTATCCTAAGACATATCCTGTAACACTCTTGCATACTTCTCTGCCACTCCTGACTTACTCATACAATACCACAACTCCTCCTAGACACCATGTCATATTCTTTCTCTAAGTCCACAAAAACACAATGCAGCTCCTTCTGACCTACTCTATACTTCTCCATCAACACCCTCAGTGCAAACATCGCATCTGTAGTGCTCTTACCTGGCATGAAACCATGCTGCTGATCACTAATCATCACCTCCCTTCTTAACCTAGCTTCCACTACCTTTGCCATAACTTCATGCTGTGACTGATCATTTTTATCCTTCTGTAGTTACTACAGCTCTGCACATCACCCTTATTCTTAAAAAGTGGTACCAAAACACTTCTTCTCCTCTCCTCAGGCATCCTCTCACTTTCCAAGATATCATTAAACAATCTTGTTAAAAACTTCACTGCCATCTGTCCTAAACACATCCATGCTTCCACAGGTATGTCATCTGGAACAACAGCCTTTCCATTCTTTATACTCTTCATAGCTGTCCTTACTTCCTCCTTGGTAATCTGCTGCACTTCCTGATTCACTATCCCCACATCATCCAGTCTTCTCTCTCTCTCTCTCTCTCTCTCTCTCTCTCTCTCTCTCTCATTCTCTTTATTCATCAGCCCCTCAAAGTACTCTTTCCATCTGCTCAACACACTCTCCTTACTTGTGAGTACATTTCCCTCATTATACTTTATCACCCTTACCTGCTGCACATCTTTACTAGCTCACTCCCTCTGTCTAGCCAATTGGTACAGGTCCTTTTATCCCTCCTTTATGTCCCACCTTTCATACAACTCTCCCTACACCTTATCCTTATCCTTCACCACCTTTGTGTTATACACCTCATCTCCTTATACTCCTGTCTATTTTCTTCATCTCTCTGACAATTCCACTTCTTCTTCACCAACCTCTTTCTCTGTATACTCTCCTGTACTTCCTCATTCCACCACCAGGTCTCGTTGTCCTCCTGTTTCTGTCCAGATGTCACACCAAGCACCTTTCTAGCTGTTTCACTTACCAGCTCTGCTGTAGTTAGCCAGCTATTTCATAACTCTTCACTGCAACCCCATGCCTGTCTTAACTGTTCCCTGAACTCCACCTCACAATCACCCTTTTTCAACTTCCACCATTTGACTCTTGGCACTGCCCTCACACTCCTCCTCATCTTCTTGATCACTGTTATCCTACAGACCACCATTCTATGCTGCCTAACTATGCTTTCCTCTGTCACCACTCAAGCAGTCTCCAATCTCCTTCAAACTGGCCCTCCTGCATAGGATATAATCTACCTGTGTGCATCTTGCTCCACTTCTTAAAATATGTATTCACCACAGCCATGCCCATCATTTTTGCAAAATACACAAAATGGATGTAACTAAAGAATGTCTTGTGGTTATCCTTAGTTAGGGAAGCTAATTTGGATTTGTAGTTAGCTTTGGAGGACTTCACTAGGTGACTTATTAGCTTGTTTAAGTTGAGTAGAGAGTGTTTCCAGTTTTGAGACCATTCCTTCCTACTTTTAGCAATTTCTTTCTACTATTGTATAGCCTATTAATGGCAGTCGTCCACCATGCAGGTATGTTTTTCCTCAAAGATCTTGCTTTGATTGTATCAGGTATGGCAGAGTCAATACAATTGTACAGGTGCTCATATAAAACATTGGTGTATAACTCAGCATAGGTGTCTGTTCCATTAGTGAGGGTAGGGCCAAAGCTATTTATACTGTCATGTAACAGGTTGTAATTGGCCTTTGAGAAGTTTTTAGTCTAATTGTTGCTGGGGGGGGGGGGGTCTTGTGTTATAGCTACTTCTAGCAAAACTGATTTGTGATCAGATCTCACCAGTGATGGCCACTCACACTGACAGTGGTGCAGCAGTCCCCCATGTTGGTGAGCACCAGGTCAAGGATGTTTAAGCCCCTTGTGGGTGTGTCAACCAGCTGGTCCAGGGCACAGGAGTTAACAAAGTCCAGTAACCTTTGGGCAAGTGAGTTAGAACACGTATAATTTACCCAGTCAATAGATGGGTAATTAAATTCACACAAAACCAGGGTATTTGGTTTTATCTTGATTGACTTAAGTAGATCCAAATATTCTGAGTGGATGTCATAATTCATGGAGAGGGTCCAATAGCTGGCAATGACCTGAAGAGGGGTCTTACCTACAGTCAATTGCACCTGAAGTAATTCAAGGGAATCATGCTGTTTAACCAATATAGAGGTTGATACATCACCTCCTTTAGTTCTCATGCCTTCAGTTTGTTCTCTGAATGTGTGGAAGGAAATGTAACCTGGTATATCTGGGGTGGTCTCCACCGCCTTAAACTAGATTTCAATGACTGCACAAATGTCAGCATCTTCCAAGGTGAGGATTGCTTTCAGTGAGTGCAGTTTCTGGTTTAGACTCCTAGCATTTAGAAGCATAACCATGAGTTATTTTTACAGGGTATATTATGTTAGAAATGTTGTTCTTGTGACATTGCCTAAAAAAGGCACTATGAGGATGGCAAGAGCCTTAGTTAGTAATCGAAATCCAAGCGGTGACAAATGAAAATCATCTCTGGCAAAGCATTGAGGTCTGTCAAACATGTCACCCCAAGCTGACAGATACTGGATCCCTTTGAATGACACTAGAAACTAAGCCATCTGTTGAAGTCACTCATTTTTTGTTTGTATTGAAGTATCATCCTAGACAAAGGTAAGATGTTGCTTAAGACTAAGGAAATACCTGCCTGAGACATGTAATCAGAGAGCTCAGTCATGTGTCTCTTCATGTAGTCTAGTGAGGTATGCCTCAAGTTGTTCACATCAATATGGACTATGACAGAGTCATAACAGTGCCTGTTGTTGAGAGACTTGTGTTCGTGTGTGATGTGGTGGATCCTGGCACCTGATAGACAGCTGACCTTGACTTTTTCCTTATCCAACCTGATGAGAGGGACATCTGTATGTCTCACAACTGAGTCGCCTATGACTAAGATGTTTGTTTTTGTGTTATACCTTAGGGACTTGACTGGTGTGTAATATATTATGTACATTATGTTTTGCAGAGGATGCATTATGTGAATCATGCTTGTATTTGTGTTTGGAAGGCCTCTGATGTTTAGGTAAGCTTCTGGTAAGGACCTTGACATATGTAGGTTTATTTGTTGTTGGTTCGGTAGGTGCAGGAGGTGAGGTGTGCATGCTGACAACCTGCTAAGTATCAGATGAACTGGCTGGTGAGTGAGAGAGCCTGGATTCTACATTCTTGGTATAGATGCACCTCTCTCATTATGAATTTGTGTGGACTAGAAGAAGAGGGTTGTCACTGTACATGAGGCAATTGCTACATTTCCTCAGGATGCCCATGTCAACCAGGCTGTTTGGAGAAATTGTAGGAAAATGTCCGTCCATAATGCTAGATAAATTGATGTGGTCAGAAAACAGGGAGTAGACAGGAATATTTCAGTCACTGGCATTAATGTCCTTCTAGCTTGCCAATATACCAAAATGGTTGTTCCAATAATAAGTGCCTAGGCTGTTCTTAAAAATATCTAAGCTAGTATTTTGGTAGTTTGCTCCATGCGTCAGCTGCTCTGTCAGAAAATCAATTAGTACACTTCTCATTCCTCTAGACTCTTCTGCATTGGTTGTCTGATGATATTCTACTAATTTTTGATGACCCCAAAGATTCCCAGAAGTAGTTGCCTCTAAATGCCCATGATACCTGAATAAGATCTCATCTTAAATATCTATGAGACACTGTACAAATTCAATTATTTTAGCCTTTAATAATAGTTGTACTCTTTCCAGTTTACAAGTGCAATTATTTTAGCCTTTCATAATAGCTGTACTCTTTCCAGTTTACTCATGCTTGTTTTTTTAATGTTTCCAAATTATTATTCCATACTCACATTTGTGTCCAATGTAATTAACAGACAATGACTTCATCGTTTCTGATTTCCTAGACTTTATAAATCTTTTTATACAGCCTATAGTTCCATAACCAGTCATTAACCAATTGGTTGATATGATTAGAAAAACTCAAACCTGGATCTATCCCAGTGCACAGGTCCTTAAATGAATCTACAGTTTCAGTCACTGTGTGCTGTACTAAATATTCACCTTGCAATTTATGTCGCCCAAATCTCATATGCTTAGTTTTTGATGTATTTTTCATCATATTATTCTCCTGTGCCCAAATGGTTAGTTTAGTCAAGTTCTTTTGCAGACATGCCATTTCTGTAGCACATGTAATCAGTTTACTTAAAGACTCAGAAATATATATATATATATATATATATATATATATATAGCCATAGGAATGACAATCTGAATAAAATGAAAGATGTTGCTCTGCTGCTAAAGTTATTGATATTAGAGAAGTAACTGACAACAGTGTCAATCAGGAGTTTAATAAGGCATAATAGTCCACATGGGCATACCTCCCAAATATGCCAAATTGCTCGGTTTTTACCAAGTTTTGGGGTTCAAATTAAGGGGTGTCATGATTCCCAAGTGGCACCCCTTCATTTCCAAGTTTTTTCCTTTTTTTTTAACTTTTTAATTTTTACACTGTTGGAGCTGCTCCATCAGGGCTACCAGCCTGTCGGAATTGAGCTCAAGGAGCTCACGGATTTCTGGCTGGCCTGGCAAATGAACTAATGTGGGAAACAGCATTACAGGCTAGCACTACACAGTATGCAGCATGGGAAACAGCAGTTACAGGCTAGCACTACACAGTATGCAGCATTATTATTTATGTTCAGGCCTATAGCGGGAACTATGCAGCATTATTATTCAGGCCGATAGCGGGAAAAAAAGGGATTATGTCAAGCTGATACACCATCATGTTCGGGCCGAGGAACCAGTGGAATGAGCTGAGTAAAGACAACAGTATCAGCGTAATGAACACTCCAAGTAAGGAAACATCCAGAGAAGGGTGTGTGTGTGTGTGTGTGTGTGTGTGTGTGTGTGTGTGTGTGTGTGTGTGTGTGTGTGTGTGTGTGTGTGTGTGTGTGTGTGTGTGTGTGTGTGTGTGTGTGTGTGTGTGTAGACTGATTCTATGAGTAGAGTTTATACTGCACTGTGCAAAAAATGTGAATAGGAAGTTGAGAGAAAGAATCTGTGATTATATTTCAAATACAAACAAGAAAGTGATGACAAATGCATTATACAAGCTTATACAAGTTAAAGGGATTGATCATATGTCTGAATTGTATTAGAAGAATTAAAGCTAGATGACAGAGGTAGTAATATACAAGGTAAAACTAAACATTTAGAATATAAGCGGATCAGTACTTTTAGAGTGGACAAGGACCTGATTTACATTGAGTTGCCTGCTTAATACCTATCTTTAAGCAAAGCAGCTTAAGAAGACAATTCATGAATTGCTTGTTAATTAATTATGGCATGTGGTAAATGTGTATAAAAGGATGTGATTTGTAAGCAACTGTTTTTAACACTTGAAAAAGTTGTAATGTGAAGGCTCTGAGGGCTTGTGTTTTTGTATGTGTCCTTGAAGCTTGCGGCAGGTGCAGGCATAGCGTTGGAAATCTAACACCAAAGATGGCTGCTGAGCAATTCAGGTTTGAGCTGTTTCCACATGCACTACCTGCGTACACTACGCCCGCACAACTCCTGAGCTTTTTATACTAATTACCCCATGTGCAGCAGTGGAGCATGCAAATGAAGGTATGTAGTGATTCAGGAAGTGGTGCAGGCGTACTGTAAGCATGCAGAAATGTAAACCGTAGAAAACGGTTTACATTTTTGCAAACATAAAATTGGAGCCATGACAGCCGACCAAACACATGTACTATAATGTTAATATATGCCAATGGCTAAATATATAGCCATTGGCATAAAAAAATGTGCAAAATCTAAAATTAACATTTAATATATATATAGTCGCACTATCATGACGTGGAAGTGCAGGGCAGTGGTGCACAAAGGGGATCGCAAGGAATATATAAAAATATAGAATAAAACCGCAATGAAACACATATCAGGGTTTCCCCATAATAGTCAATGGCAGGCATGCTACACAATACTCATGGTGCAAGGGTTGCTAAGGGGCAGTGACAGTGCTATACGCAGTAGCTAGGAGTTAGTAGGTTATGCCATGCAAATGAGAGGAGTAATAGTGAATCGCAGATTCCCCGCTGGTGTAAGGATGCACCTCACAGCGTAGCATTATAACACCAAGTTGAGCCCTTGAGATAAAGATGACATCAAGAGAGGGGTGTGTCGCCATTGCTGTAAGCATATTGGAGCATTGCTAAACCAGTCTGCCCCTAGCTAGACAAAGCTGCAGGATAGGGGTGTGTCGAATTTCCCATAGCTATGCTTAGCTGAGAGTACACAAGGTAACTGAGTATGCATGTGAACGGGGATGAAAACGCGCATAAACTCGATAAATGGGTATGCGCGGCGCGCACTGCAGCTGAAACAGAAAGGATATAGGAAAGAAATAAGGAAATGCTGCAGCAGTGAAATTGGAGTACAAATGACTAATTAACACTGAGGAGCCTACAGTGGGCCATTGACAACAGCTAACAAGGCTGCAAGCAGCTACCTGCAGAACAGGGAAGGGGAGAGGCTGTACTGCAAAGAAAACAGCAAAGTGTCTAAGCAGAACAAAGACGATATGCAATATATCAGCTACAAGGCACATTTCGCCATGACTGGGTAGGGAAAATACAAAACAAGAAAGATGGAATGTGGATGCATGCCTGATAATGGGAGGGGATCCAGGTCTAAAAGTGAATTAAAGGGCAACAGATTAATCAAGGCAGGCAAGTAGATCTCCACAGTAAAGGCCCCACACTTGCAGTACACATTGCAAAACCCATAATTAAGACACGCAGCAGCTAGAATAGTTCATACACACCCACTTACATCAGCAGCATCCATAGCACAATACTATAAAGTGTGAAAGCACCTCACACACATTTGTGTATTCCCATACACTCTGCACCAGTGGTGTATACAGATGGGGAACTTTTATTATGTACATGTTAGGGGCTGCCATAGCTTTGACCAACCAGCATGTGTTGGAGACTGAAGGTGGTGTGGAAGATGATGTACATGACCACCACATGCACCAGAGGAGGAGGAGAGTGTTCAGACCCAGGGTAACCTACCAGGGGCCACATGATTTGGAGATAATAGAGTGTTACAGGGTGGGCAGGGACACCATACAGCAACTTGTGGAGCTGTGCTGGCCACATCTCAGAGCCAGAACAAACAGAGGGGAACCCATCCCAGTGGATACAAAGGTATGTGTAAGCCTGAGAATACTAGCTACAGGTACCTTTCAAAGACCAACTGGGGATATCATGGGTATCTCACAGGCATCAGCATCCAGGGTACTACACCATTTCCTGGATGCCATGTTACCACATGCCAATGAGCACATATACTTCCCCCAAACGCAGGAGGAGCTGGCCAGCAATATGCTTCTCTTCATCCATGTGGCAGAATACCCGGAGGTACTGGGTGCAGTAGACTGCATGCACATACACATCAAGTCACCACCTGGTGAGCAGGCTAGGTGCTACATAAACCACAAGGGATACCCCTCCATCAACTGCCAGGTCATGTGCAATGCCTAGGGCATTATCATGGATGTATGTGCTGGCAGCCCTGGAAGCTATTACGACTTCCACATCTGGCATGCCTCACAGCTGTATAGGTTATTTGCCAGGAGGGACATCCCAAATGGCCACCTGGTGGGGGATGCTGGCTATGCACTGGAACCATGGATGATGACTCCCATCAGAAATGTACACACTCCCATGCAGGAACACCATAATGAGGCACACGAACAAACCAGAATCATAACAGAACATGTGTTTGGGATGCTGAAATCATGGTTCCATTGCTTGGACATATCTGGTAGAGCCTTGCAGTACTCTCCAGGCACATGTGCCCACATCTTCATAGTGTGTGCCATGCTACACAATATGGTCCTGCAGAAACAGCTGCAGCAGGAACAGAATAGTGAAGGCCCTCACAGCCCACCACCATTGCCAAGGGCCCCACAGGCACAGACATACTCAGACCATGAACACCTTGTGCCAGCCCCAGTAGGCAAATGGAGGCATGCCCAGTATACCCATGCCTTGTTAAAGAGGGAACATATAGCACACATACTGACAGTGTAGGCACCTAGGGACTGACACCTTTCTGCACCTGAACACACAGTAAAAATGGATGGCACACACACAAGACTACCTGTAAATTGTCATGTATAGGCAGTCTACTGTGTGCATCCAACATAGGCAGCCCTCATCTATTGCACACACAACAGCCTTCACACAAGGTAAGTCAACACCTGAACAGTAAATTAAGCTATCAGCATATGCAGATACTGTATGTATAGATTCATAGGTAGGTATTTGGCCAACTGCCAGAGGCCATTCATAAGGCCAGCCAAAATGTGTCAGCTTTTGCCACCTCATTGATTAATTAACCATCCATCTGTGGAGCAGAGCCAATGGCGGGATCCCTGGGGTCCATCTACTGTTCCCCATCCACCCTTCAAGGTTTCTCTTGCAGAGTGTTAGTGATGTGCTCTGTATAATGTAGTTAGGGATGTTATTCCAAGGTATGGGGAGTGTCTGTGACAGGAAGCTGTCCCTCCAGCATCTTCCGGTTATTGTTGTGGCAAGGTTAGCTCACTACAGTGTGTGGCTCACTGTGACATGGATTCCTATAGGTGGAGCATATCCATCAAACCTGAGTTCGACATGGCTGTGTTGGCCAGTAGAGATCATCTCTGGGTAAACAAGATGCCACTGAGTAAATCAGGAGTTTATATAGTCCGGCTGCATAGGCCATATGTTGGAGGCCAGTATTTCCCTTGGTGAGGTACATTCATGGACCCCCCCAGCTGTTGGACGTGTCCTCTGAGGTACATACCACATGAGTTATTATACCCTATGATAGGACTGATGAGTGATGAGTAAAGGGGCAGTATAACCCCAGTATGTCTAGATGGGTATCCTTTAGTAATCAGATGGCCTACATAGAAAGATGTCCTAACTACTGTGGAGATATGATTGTCAAAGGGGAGATCACTATCTAAATTAGTCCCCAGATACCCATTACCTCATCTGTATTAAAGTGGCTGCTGCTCATGTGTTAATATGTGGGTGCCAATTCCACAATGGAATGATCATGCCGTTAGTGGCACTTGGCTGGAGGCCATGTTGTTGGCACCCTGTGACTTTCTCTGTGAGGCCCCTTGAGGGATGTCTGTGTCACCTGTGTGTCTCTGATGGTTGGGATACTGTACCTTTTGGGTAATGTTGTGGGATATTTAGGGGGTGAAGTATGCACTGAATGTATCTGCAAGGATGTTGGTGATATCAGTAGGGTCAGCATATTTTGTGCTATACTTCACCAGCACAGTGCAAATCTATGTGTCACCACATAGATCCTTGACATAGCCAAAGAAAGCTTTGTGGTTATATTTCAAATTCTTGCATATTCTCCTGCTGATGTTAGCCTTGGATGATGTCATGAGGGACCTACGTATCATACTAATAGTGGTCACAGATGTCTGCCCTTCGTGGGATTTTCTATGCATCTGGAACACTTTCCTACTTCTGTAGTATAGCCTGTTTATTGCAGAGGTCTACCAGACTGGTGTCCTTGTCTAGGAGGAGTGAGTCTTGGTTTACCAGTGATGACATGATCCATACATCCGTGTAGGTGCTTATAGACTGCACTTGTAAATCTGTCTGTATCTTGAGCACTGTTTCCCCTTAGCATGGGGGCTGTGAACCCCCCCACTTCTGTGACTAGTAGTGTAAATATAGCTGTAGGAAAGGTATACACTGTGGTATCCGTGGGTGAGGGAGATGCTATGGTGTGGAAACAGTGAATAGTTGATGGTCAGATCTAACCACTGACCAGTTAACCTCCACTGTGGTGCACCTGTCGCCCATGTTGGTGATGACCACATCTAGTAGTTTCCACCCCAGGTTAGGGAGGTTACCACCTGATACAGGGGATATGAGGTGTTACATTCCAGGAAGCGCTGGTCCTTGAAGTGAGTACTGGAGTAAGTTTCCCAGTTAATGGTATGGTAGTTGACATCGACCAATGCCAGAGTGTGTGTTAGGACTGTCGTATTCTCCGCTGTCTCCAGGTAGGTGGAGTGGAGGTCCTGGATCATGAAGGGTGATCCCTAGCAGGCCACATACCACATTGCAGTTGTGGCTGATGTTAGCTGCACATGGATGATCACAAAGGTATGATGCTGCCCTACTATCCTTGAGGTGTAGGTATCCCTGATGAATATGGATACAGCCCCTTCATGTCTGTCAGTCCATGTTCTGTGGCTGAAATGTGTGGTATGGTTGTAGCCTGGTAGTGCTGGTGTGCTCTCTGGAGCCTTAAGACAGATTTCAGTTAATGCACTGATGTTGATGTTGTCCATCCTGAGAAGTGCTGTGAGTGCATGCATGTTGTGATCACAACCTAAAGTGTTGAGTAGCATAATCCTCATTGAATCTGCTATTGTGCTGTTTACGGAGCTGGTATTCACCTTCAAGACTCTCCTAAATAAGGCACCATGGGGGCACCAATAGCCTTGGCCAGCATTCCAAAGCATAAGGCTGACACATAGGCCGGTATGGTATCATTGCATGCATGTTCCCCATCTGTGTTTATTTTACATCTCCCCTGTAGGTAACCTACTGGTAAGCAATAAAAAGCCTTAAACTTATACAAGTCTTCTAGCCTCCAAGATAGGCTTTGTGAGTGACTAAGTATCAGTGTTCTGTATGTTCTTGCAGTACTCAACTGTTTCCTGACTACATGGTGAGTTCACACTGTATATTGTGATCTGAAGGTCTGTTTAGTCACATATTATGGCTGTGATGGCCTGCACGGTAGAGTTTCACAGATAGCCTACTACCTATCTGCCCAAGGGCAATTAGAAGCATAGCAACAGTGCGTTAGCCTTCCCTGCACCATTGATGAAGTAACTGAACTTCTGTCAAGCATAGCCAATAAAGCAATTCCAGGCAGAGTTGCTGGAAGCTGTTGAAGACTGGGGTTGTGGAGTGTGATAGGGGCACTTAGTGATCTAAAGAGGGCATGTTAATGTGGCAATTCAACACCATTCAATTCCCCCAACAGGTCTTGCAGCTATCAAACTGGATAGGCTCCCCCACCCCCTGGCTGTATGGTTCTGAGACACATGATCCCAGGGGTGTATAGTCTTTTACCCATTCACACAAGGTTTCCCTTGAAGTGTATCAGTGAGGGGCTATGCCTAATGTAGTTAGGAATGTAATGTATTGTCTTACAGTACATTTGTTATATGTTGTTATTTCAAGAGTATGTGAAGCTCAGTGAGTTTGGGGGCTCCCACCTTTTACTTAGCCTAGCTTACACACAGAAATCATCTAAATAGGAAATAGGTGGAAGCAATGTTAATGTCAACAATGTAATAGTTACAGTATCTGGGAATTAAAGGTTACAATCCTGATAAAGGCAGAGATGTTTATCATGTGCAAAAGTAGACCTTAACCACAGCTTGCACATATAGGTACTAATCATCTGTATAATAAACATTCAAATCACATATGTAAACCCATGTGTGCAGGAGAGTACAGTCAACAGAGAATGCAATGTTATATCAGCACATAGTGAGATGTTACGCCACTGACATGTATATATCCAGAGTAGTTAGTGGATGAGGCTGTGTTTGCGTGCACAGGTTATACGTTACAAAGTTTGTTTAACTGCTGCTATAATGTCACAGAAACACTTTTAAACATGCTTGCAACTGCTGAAATGAGCCTTATTCTGCTGTAAAAAACATTTGTATAGCATCACAGGTGTCAAACCCTGGATCATGCACACTATAGTCATGGGACGCACCACTAAGCCAACAGAGGTGTACATATGCTTCATGGTCTTGAGACTACACCTTATACCATATGCATTTCACTGTAATGATCACAAATGGGACAGTGACTTTGTGTACAAATGTACAGTACATTGTACAAATGTACAGTACATTCCAGTCTACAGATGTATTACTGTTACAAACTAATACAAAATATAAATAAATAAATAAATATATATATATATATATATATATATATATATATATATATATATATATGTCAGTGATGTCTGCACATAGATATACATATATATATATATATATATATATATATATATATATATATTATACAGTTACATCAATAGCTATATATAAACATCTATGAACACACTTCATGACACAGAAGCACTCCAAAGGAATTGGAGTGTACACAACACACATGCAGCTCTGGTATTATAACAATTAATATTAACCTAATTCACCATAGAAGGGGTGGTTGTTGTATATGTGAAGAATGGGGTGGGGGAGGAATGATGGGTAATGCAATCATGCATCAAGTAGGGCCTGGGTTGGATGTCCAATAAGTGAACTGGAGGGGCATACATGGAGTATGGGGACAATATAAAAAGGAGACAAAGCAAGAATCTCACTCATTCATAATACACCCTGTCATGTCACATTGCAACACCTACTTTCACAAACATATAAACATTAACATGTATCAGACATATGTACATCAACTGACTGTCACATTTTCTTTCAGTAGTGAGGAATGTCTGTAGTACAATGTATATTCTAAACACCATAACATTCGTACATATCTCAGATGCCTTAGTGGTAAAGTCAGAGACTGTGGTGTCCATGGTCCTGGTTTCCAGATCTGCAGGGGCTCTTAGGTTATTTTGAAGGCCAGAATAAGGGCTTTTGGATGCAGGTGGATTAAAGCACTCTTAAGCAGTTGTAAGCGGGTTTCCATGTGTTTGCGCGATGGTAAGCAGCGCTGAAACACGGTAAACGGAGAAGCGCTTAACATGCAGACCATGGGCAAACCTGCTCACAACCACGTAAATGTGTATTATTCACACTTTCCCTACCAGTGCCTACTCTGAGAGGTAAAATAATAACACCTTACAGGTGTATAACCCCCAACCATGTACGCCATCCTCAGAGTAACCTAACACTAAGCTACCTGGGATGTACCCTATTCCAGTTATGTATGCAGACAGATTAAAACACAAAAGGGTGGAATGTGTTGAAATAGGACAACCCACCATGTACCCAATTAAAGGTGTATGCTCGTATATATATATATATATATATATATATATATATATATATATATATATATATATATATATATAGAGGGAGAGAGAGAGAGAGAGAGAGAGAGAGAGAGATACATAGAGACATGATATATATAGATAGGTTAAAAACATCTACACATCTATGGAGGTACAGATAAACATACGCATAATATATATATATATATATATATATATATATATATATATATATATATGTATATATATATATATATATATATATATATATATATATATATATATATATATATATATATATATATATATATATACATATATGTATATATATATATATATATATATATATATATATATATATATATATATATATATACACACACACACACATATACATACATGTCTGTAAACAGCATCCGAAGTGGTCATATCTGAGTATAACAGGGACCATAGCAATCACACATTCCACCCCCCCCCAAACAATATGAACATAACATATGAAGAGTATATGCCAATACACTATTACAAATATGTTCTATGGACACAGTCACCAACCACAACTGCAATGACTGCAAATATCCATGACAGAATTACACAGATAGCTTTCAGTTTGCAAATCTTTATTACATTCCGATGTATTGCCAAAAGGATTCAGGGACTAACAGTACCTGCATGCTATACAGGAAGTATTTAATAGTGCCTTAATGAATAAGCCTGCAATTACCATAGTATTAGTCCACTAAAGGATAGGTGTTCACATAGGGAAAGAACACCCACACACATATAGACGTTGTATAAAAGGGGTTCCTACACACCTGCATGTGCTATGTATAATTACATCAATACATACTGTCATACCATAACTAATTATGCAACTACTGTATAACATCTGCTGAAACCTTAACATACCTGGACACAGACAAACTAACATGGCCCTATGTGAAATAGTTGCAGTTATACAATTGAGCAGCTGCTGATGTAATAGGGTTTGTATGAACTAATCCCGTTTCAGAGGACTGAAAGGTTCGTACACCAGGAAGTTTTACCGAGTACTGATTATTAGCACAGTATGATACACAGTAACACCAAACTAAATATGTCTAGTAAGCCCACTGTAAACCCCCTAACATTATATGCATAGCTATGCAGCCTTGAGCTGGTCAAACAACCTGGCCAAACTGAAACATATACAGAAGTATTAGGTACAGACAAACACTGCACAAGTAACAATGTTCAGAAATATAACAGCAGTACTCACATTTAGACAAACTCCTCTAGGCATTACACACAATGTATTACTGTTCGTCTTCATGCAGCTATTGCAATAGATTCCAAACAAAACTTCCACGCTGTCTTCCTCACAAGTAAGGAAAAGGGACAACGCCCAAGTGGAGTACTCAGTTATACTCCACTGTAGCCTTGGTATTGGCTAAGGCAGTAGCAGCGCAGCTGATGTGCATGTAATTAGCTACTTAGGAGCACCAATTGGTCATTGGGATTGCATGTTACTGATCTGTAACTATAAAAGGTTGCCTTGTCACACATTCAAAACATCTGTATCTACCTATAGGACAGAACAAAACACTGAAAGACGAACCGAAAACGAGTATTACACTAGTTAATAACACCTCTGATTACTAAGACAGTATGTATAACATGTAGGTTGTCTGTGTATGTAGTACCTGTACTGTAAGAATTACAGTGAAATCAATACATATAGTGGAAATAGTTATCTTGTAGCGATGTATTGTTGTGCAGTAGTAATGCTTGTAGTATTCCATGTGTGTACTGCTGTAGGTCACACTGCACACTCCACATACACCACAAGGGATGATATGGGCTTGGAACCCACCAATTCACTTCCAGCCACTGTCAGTGTCAGGATTTGGTCCAACAAGTATGTGCTATAACAGGAGATAGTATATGTCGATATATTGTAACAGTCGACATATGCATGGGTGTATAAGTAAGATGAACATTTTAAAGGTGGGCTTACCGTGCAAATATGGTGTGCATTGTGGAATATTGTGCCAATAACTGTGTAATGTACAGTATTCTAGGCAGATCTGTATTCTATTCTACATAGCAGTTCTGTTATCTTATGCAAACAGTAGTTATGTCTATTGGCAATTACAATACTCAATGACAGGATACATAGCATTAGTATTCATCTGACAGGTTAGCAGCATGATAGCAAAGATAACTGGAAGAGCCAGGTAACTATCTATGCACATAACACATGTAATATCCACCTCTCTACTATCATTTGCAAGCAATAACAGCTGTCCATGTGTATATGTTATGCAAATGTGTAGTGACCCTTGTTACAGGGCTGGGCCAAATGGCTTTATGCACACCTACATAGAGTGAATATTGAGAGTACAGACACACTGGTTGAACTACTAGGTTTATGTAGCCCAACCTCTCATTGCCAACCTAACAGCCGCCTGCACATACTGTATGTAAGGTAGTGCACAGCACTGATAATGAAACAGGTTGCACATCATCTTTAACTCCAGTGTAACATCTGCAGTAGGAGTGTAAGATGTAGAAGACAGCTGCCCATGTGTAATAGCTGCATCAAAGGTGATGGCGCTCACTATCTGATTATATCCTGATCATGTTGATAGTGGCAGAGCCTATTGATACGTGACTCTGTTTGGAAAGTGGGTGTCTGTGCCCAACAGAGCTCATGGTCCTGGTGGATATGTGAGTATATACCCAGAGAAGGAAACAGACCTGTAGACACTTGCATCATTTGTAATCAACTAACAGGATGTGATGTGCTCCTCAGAGGAGGATTGCTGATAAAGGTAGCTACAATGTTTCCGTAATAGCCAGTCATGTCACGTCCATAATACAAATATTTATATGTGAGCATCACTGTCTAAAACATCTTCATAGGCAATATATAAACTAAATACAGTACTTGGTACTTGTAGTACTGACTGCTCATATAGGCATGTCCACTAGTCAGCTACTGGTGTTTCCTAATGTCATCTTTGTGTATGTGGCCATCCTGGGGGAATGTAATCTCTATGCCATGTACACTGCCAGACCCACCTAACACCACACCCCACACATTGTTTGGGATGCAGCTAGAGGGGTAAGCTGGAAGGCAGCCCAATCTACAGCCATGACTGGACTGGACAGTCATGAGGTGTAGGTTAACACATGCAGCTCATCAACACAACCAACACATACCCTTACCAGAACACAGTAAGGGCACCCACACACACACTGCTGGAAATCACACACATTCTCAGACGCGTCTAAGTATCTGGCCAAACAAGTGACCCCCCCCAAGCCGGAAGAGACAGACACCAAAATGCACACACTGTATGGCATAGTTTGCATAATTGTGCCACACCTCTGAACACATGACTGGAAACATGCCCAACAGTACTCATTTGTGAATACAAACTCTAGCACTTTATTACACACCGACCTATACGAGGGCATACATACAGCCAGCTGCCTGTCCGCCATGATTAGCCACATGTACACTCAGACCACCTTTTGAACTATACACATGGCTCTGGCATATTGCATGTTGTTGTGCAGGACCTGTGATGCAGTAGCCTGGACTGCATGGAAACACATGTAGGAACTGTTAGGTCTTGTAGCCCATGCAGGTATGTCCAAGGACTGGGTAGCATTCTGCTATTGGCCACAATGATACTGCAGTACAAGGACAAAAGGATTGTATTCCACAATTGTCTAGTGTAGTGGTGCATGTCACAAGGTATCCAGTATCTGTCGTCCTGGGATAACATGGTTGACAGACCTTGATGCTTTGCCAGACAGGGCCTGCACTTGTCACCCCTGGGAATATGGATACTGCCTAGGGCTCATGCTTCCCCTATAGTGCCTTCATCATGCATGGTTCAATTGAGGGTCCACTGCTGTTACAGGGACAGCCAAGCAATAAACTGCGGGTCGCGCTACACAATGATACATGTCAGAAACACTATACGGACACACATATGTCCATCCCTAACATGGAGAACATATCTGTGCAGTGGCTGAGACATGTTTCAATGCTCTAGTGAGCACATCTGCATGACCATGTTATAACACATACCTCACCTCTTGCCCATTATCCTTTATTGGAACAGAAGGGCCACAGGTGTGTCTATATTCCTGAAGGATATGTATACCCCCACGCTAATTGCACTTGCATAACATCAGATGCATTATGCTGAGCAACTACCTTTGTGCCACACTGGAATTCAAAATGCACCTTGAGACAGATCACCAACCAGGCCACGGACTTCCCAACTGTCATAATGTGCTGTAATGGGGAAGATTAGGTCTGAGACAGAACCATAATATTGGCTACTCTCAACTGTTCCATTATGAACTGGGAAGACTCCTCATGTACCAACACCTGCGCTCAATGCATGTTGGATTCCATCGACCCCCACTGACCTGGGTCACAGTAGTCACACAAACAGAGCTAACAGTATGCTACACATAGTTAGTCTCCAATGCCAATGTTATGTTTCCTAAGAGCAGAGTGGTGAGTACCATGGCACCCATGCAGATTGACAATGCATGTGCAAATGCTGAATCCTACACAAATGAACCTTAAGCAGTCACATATGTGCAGTGATTGTGCCATTAAAACAGAACCAGAAGTCAAACCAACACAAACAAGTAGGCAAACTGGTGGTACCATGCTTTAAACTGTACCACAGAAGGTAGTAACTGTTGAAAGAGTGAACACACATGAGTGTAGGTGATCCCTGGTCAGCCTCAGTAAGATGCAGATACACCATATAAAACCACGCAAAGCTACTGTGAAACTAATCAGCCACATATTATGAGGCCAAGCACAGAGCATTCTATAGCTGTTTCATTAATCGTAATGGCATCAACAAGACCTGCCGTGCTGCACAGCACTATGGCATGGGAAGTACTGCACCTACAAAAATTGTATCTGCTTTTACTGTATTTGTGTTTCTTCCTAGTTTATTTTGCTTTTGTCTCATCTTAAAAGTACTCAGTTGTATTTATTACTGCTTGGTGTAACTCATTCTAAGCCTTTTAGTTTAAGCACTTGGGCTTCAGACCAGTTGTTTTACATTAAGAAGGTTTGTGGTCTGCACTGTAGTGGCAGAACAGGTAGCTTACATCCTTCTAAGTTTGGAACTGCTGATTGAGGGCTCAGTGTCTGTTATTCTAAAAGTGTATTAATTCTGGTTTAAGCACTTGGGCTTCAGGCCAGTTATTTTACACTAAGAGGGTTCGTGTTCTGCACTCTTGTGGGAGGAGAGACTGGACTCTGCCCTTCTGAGCTGGAAATTTCTGGTTAAAGGCTTATAGTACCTGCATATTTGAACTGCTCCTTACTGAAATTGGTACACCTTGTTTGCAGTAGCATAGACTAGATCCAGGCCTGCTGAATCTAGCTTTGTTTGTATGCTTGTTGTTTGTTTGCTTGTTATTTCCCTGAAACACTAATTCCACCTAAAACACGGCTTTTCAGCACTTCTGTGGATCCCTAGTGATATCTGCATTGCTTACTGTACTTATTTCCTTGTTTCACTTGAAAGAAAGTTACTGTTTGTCATTTTTGCATTTAAGTTACCTGTAACACATTGCATTTAAGTTACCTGGCACTTGCTCACTAAAGCAATTATATAAGTCAGCACTAAAAAATTAAAAGCACTACACCCTCACAAACTCTCCTTGAGTACCTTGTTCCCCATTGGCCCTTTTTTTCAATTATAAAGGAACTCCCAATACTATTCTAGCATATCCAAAGGTCAATTGTCAATCTCCTCTCTGGTCCAGCTGGTGAATCTGGGAATCTTGAGGCAATGTTGCAACTGCCTCATGTACACAGACAACTCTCTCCTCCTCCTAACAAATTCCAACACATGTGAGAGATGCAACCATATAGCCAAACTGGAGGCTAAGCTCTCTCAACTCAGTACTGGCATAACCAGTCAGGAGGAGAAGGAAACCACACTCACTACAATTCCAGTCTCACATAGACCTACCACGACAGCAAACCAAACACATAAACACACAAAAACATACTCGGAGGCTCTAAATAAAAATCTGCCTAAGCAGCAGAGACCTCCAAAGCAGATACCCAAGCAACCGCTACCCCAAAACAAAACACATGCAACACATAGCTCACAAAGCCAGTGTGCCGAACAGTCACAGCCCTTAAGGCTAAACAACACACCTGATACACTTGTAATAGGTGACTCTATCGTCAGGCACACTGACGTCCCGCTCACCAGGCAGAACAAGGAGAAGGTCACGGTGAGCTGCCTGTCGAGCGCTAGGATCCTCCACATAACACAAGTACTCAGGTCACTCCAAGGCAAGTACAAATATGACTCAGTCATTGTCCATGCTGGTGTGAATGACCTGAGACATACCTCCCTGGACTACATGAAAAGAGACATAGAGAAGCTCTCTGAGCATGTAGCCCAGGCCAGTATGACCCTGACCTTGAGTAGCATCTTACCCTCACCAAGAATGATGCCACAATATGAAGACAAGATGATCAATTTCAACAACTGGCTTAAGTATTGGTGTCATTCAAAGGGGATCCAATGCCTGTCAGCCTGGGATGACATGCTCGACATGCCACGATGCTTCGTTAGGGTCGGCTTGCACCTGTCATCCCTGGGCTTTTGGATATTGGCAAAGGCTCTTGCTACCCCCATAGTGCCTTTTTTAGGCAAGGCTCAAAAGACAAACCCACCTCCATAGGTATCACAAGGGATAAGAAACTAAGAGTAATGCTACTCAACGCCAAAAGTCTAAACCTCAAGATGCATGCACTCGAAACTCTCCTTAGCATGAAGAATATCGATATCAGTGCAGTAACAGAAACCTGGTTCAGGGCTCCTGAGAGCACCCCAACACTACCAGGTTATACCTCATACCATGCTTTTCGGCCCCAAAACTTGGACCAAACCACAAAAGGAGGGGAGTATCAATATTCATCAAAGATACCCACACCTACAGTTTGGTGGCACAGCACGAAGCATCAGAGACTATCCATGTGCAACTAACAGTGGGTAAAACTGCCTTCCAGTTTATAGCCTGCTACAGACCACCCTGCCAATCCCAGGAACCCCACCCGGCCTTCCTGAGAATACTGGAAAATATGAAGGTCTCTCCAAACACCATTATATTGGGCAACTTCAACTACCCAAACATAGACTGGGAGCATTACGCTAGCTCCAACACCCAAGCCCAAAGGTTCCTAGAATTTATAAACTCAAATGCTATGGAACAACTTGTTACCACTCCCACAAGAGGGGAAAACATACTGGACCTGATCATCACCAACATGGGGACACTATGCTCCAGACCAGAAGTGTATCCCTCACTGGTAAGATCAGACCATAAACTAATCTCACTGGATATTCACATCCCGACCCCACCCCCTGCCCAGAAAACCATAGTGAAAAACTTCTCTAAAGCAAATTTCACACTTCAAAACCAATGTGGAATCATTCAAAGCCCCCGGACCTGTGGAAAATACGGCCCAGACCGCGGAATCCTTTATAAACGCATTCTATGAACACCTTCACGAATGCATGGATCATGCAATCCCAAATAAAACCAAGACCCAGTCCTCCAAAGGCAGACGTCCTGTCTGGTGGACCCCAGCCATAAACAAACTATACAATAGAAGGAGGAAGCTACTACATGACAGAGCAAAATCCCAAAAAGGGAAGGCATCTCTGATCAGTATTAGCAAAAACTACGGGCACTCATAAAATCGTCTAAGGCCAGCTTTGAGAGAAAAATTGCACAGGACACTAAGGATAATCACAAGGCTTTCTTTAGTTATGTTAGGAACCTGGGTGGGAATTCCCAGATATGCTCAGAATTAGTCCAAAATGACAAAAAATACACCAAACCCACAGACATTGCCAACATCCTAGCTGACAGGTTCAGTGCAAATTTCTCACCCCCCTCCCCACCAAAAGGGCAAATATCTATCCCAGCAGAGTGCAGCCCCCCTGACATCTCAGATGTTCAGGTAAGAGCCGTCATCCCCAAAGCAAAAAACACAGCATCAATGGTACCAGACGGTGTCCCAAGCTGTGTCCTACATGAACTCCAAGAAGAGCTAAACCCAAACATAAAACTACTGTTCAATCTCAGACTTACTACAGGATATGTACCCAAAGAGTGGCGTACAGCAAGAGTGGTCCCTTTCCACAAAGGTGGTGCCTCACCGGATCCTGAAAACTATCGCCCCATAAGCCTGACTAGCTTGGTCTGCAAAGCTATGGAAAGGATCATCATGGACCTCATAAATAAATATATTGGGGACCTACAGATACTGGATCCTACCCAGTTTGGCTTTGTTAAGGGCATATCCTGCCTCCTAAACCTGGTAAATTTCTTTGAAACAGTCACCAAAGCCACTGACGAGGGGAAGGTGGTCCACACAGCCTACCTGGACCTCGCAAAAGCCTTTGATACAATACCCCACTTGGGCATTATAGATAAGTTCACCAGCTTAAATATAAACCCCTATGTCACTAGATGGGTTGCAAACTGGCTCAAGGACAGAACCCACATGGTTAGAATTGCTGGAGCCATGTCAGACTCCAAACCAGTTACAAGTGGCGTCTCACAAGGCTCAGTCCTGGGACCTCTCTTGTTCGGTATATATTTCTCGGAGGTACAGGCCAACATGGAAGGACTGTGGCTGACCAAGTTCGCAGATGACTGCAAACTGGGCGACACAAGCATCCTCCAAAAGGGCCTCATAGAAACAGACAACTGGTGCCAGAGCCATGGCCTCAAGCTAAATGCCAAAAAGTGTATAGTCATCCCCTTTGGCAAAAACAAAGTGCCCACAAATTACCACATAGGTGGTAATCCATTAAGTACAGAAGAAGTCATTAGGGACCTGGGGACCCAAGTTGATAGCAATCTCTCATTTGACAACCACATGGCCAAAGTGGTTAGAAAAACATTTTATATAGCTCACCTAATCATGAAAGGATTCACATCTAGATCAGGGGAGGTCATCGTGCCTCTTTACTCATCCCTCATCAGGCCCATAATTGAGTACAATGCCCCTTTTGGGATGTACCTTACCAGACACCTGCAGCAACTGGAAAGACCCCAAAAGTACCTCACCAAGAGGATCAAAGGGCTCAAACAGATGACATATGCTGCCCGGTTAAAGAAACTCCAGCTCTACTCAGTAGCATACCGCCTGCTCTGAGGCGATCTGTGCCTAACGTATAAAGCCATGTCCAACCCGGAATTAATGGACATGCTGCACCTCAGAAAATCCAAATCTCATCGAGCTACGCGCTCGAGAGACTTGAACCTCAGCACTGAAATAAATAGGGCATGCTGGACGGACAAATTCATAACCCAGAGGCTCCCTTCACTCTGGAATAAAATCCCAGTCCAGGTTAGGCAGAGTCCCTCATTGACTCTCTTCAAGAGGAATCTTGATGAGTGGATGGGAGATCGTAGGTTTGCCCCAGCTATCACTTCTGTGTCACTGTTAGATAGAGGCACAGTATACTAACCTCGAAAAAGGGCATAGCAAAATTAATTTAAAATGGGTGGCGAAAGCCAAACACACTCTGGCTAGGCTTATAAATGCCCTAGGGCAGATAGCCTAGTATGAACCTATGAACCTAGAGAAATAGCACCCATTCATCCAGATAGGGTCTCGGAGAACCTAAACCCACTTCCATCTCCCCCACCTCCAAAAGGTACACTTAGTAATATATCCATGTACACTACAGGGCCCCTGCACTAACGACTATGCAGATACAAGCTGCACTCTCTAATGCCATACATACAGCTTTTATGGGACCTGTCAACATCCCAGGGTGTTTCCTACACAAATGTAAGAACATTCAGCTATCCACATACACATCATGTTCAATCATAGCTCTATGTCAGGCTGTATACACACCGAATGGTGCACAGCAACAGTTATCACACCCCACAAAGGGGGAGACACCATTGATAATAGGACATAGTGCACAACTACCCTGCTAAGTCTGGTCTCTACGGCCATGAACCATGGTCAATATAATTGATGTACTTGGTACAGATGTAGATGACGGTAGGGTTGCTTTACACTGCATATCATGACCTTGCCATGTCGTAGAACACCATCACCCATACTGTGTTCCAGCTACACTCAGTAAACTAGGTGTATATTCCTATGTCACAGGAGTGGTTGGCAACTGGACTGCTGGCAGAATCCACACTACAGAAGGTGTCTGACGAATACACACACATCAAACCAGTGCCAGCCACAGTAATACAGGGGTTATTCCTGGTATCCCCCTCTTTGGTATCTATACCATATAGACTAACACAGAAGGCATCAGCCTATTGATGTTTGCAAATGACTATGAACTAGGAGCAATAGTTGACTCATTGTGTGCTGCATTCAACATACAGAAGGGCCATAGTGTGTCAGATGTGTGGTGTGTGTGATGTATGGCCACAATCTGACAGCTAAATATTGCATTGTCATCCACTATGTTACAAACCCTGAACCCATTAACTACCACCTAGGCAGCAGTCAACATAATGGCAACTGTGTGCATGGGATGCAGCTGGATAGTACTTCCCTTTGATAGTTACATAACCACAAAAGACAGGAAGTCATATGTGGCACCCCTAATCATGACAGGGTGCCATCCAGGAATATAGAGATAACTGCTCAGCCATACTCAACCATCCAGGAATATAGAGATAACTGCTCAGCCATACTCAACACCCATGTGACCCATAATAGATCACATATTTCCTTTAAGGGTTATTGCCCATGTGTAGATGGCCTACACTGCCCTTCACAATCCCTAGCTGCACTATGTAGCATGCAACCTACCATGAATAAAGCCATGTCCAACCCAGAGGTGTTGGACATGCCACACTTAACACATCCTGATCCCAAATAAACACATATGTCATGGACATCCACCTTTCTAGTACAAGGATCACAACATATCTGACAGATCCCTATCCCGTGCACGTAACATACTCTTGCCATACTATGCATTCCTGTCTAGCGAAGATGCACATTGCCCCTCTCTGTGACATGGTGTGATGACCGCATGCCAAATATATCAGTAACCATGTATATCAGTTCTGTGGCACCGCTTGAACTGGCCTCTGAAACTTACCTGTCTGTTGCCTACAGCTAGGTAACCTGTCTGTCTAGGCTCATAAATGGCCCAGGGCATATAGCCTACTAGATCACTATGACCATTCATGCTATAGTTGATATCCAATCTTGCAAATACCATCAGGCTAGCTATTGTCCCATGTGTTACACATGTGCAACACAGGCAATACATGGCAGGGTGCTACACAGCTGTACAGTGCCATGTAGATGTATATGGCAAAACACATACATGCTTGCAAGTCTGCAGGGTCACAGGTCATGTCCCTAATGGCTATGTATGACTATATATGTGACATCTACACAGCATTAAGGTTGATTGCATTAATGTGAACACATCCAGGCATGTGCTGATAGGTAAAGACACCACTACAGGCAAACAGACATGCCCACGTCAAGACAACATCCACATGAACAATGTCATCATATGACACACACATATATTCCGATAACATCACATCACCAGTAGGTGTCAAATGTGTGTGACTTATACATGTCAGTGGTGTTAGTGTCATGTAGATTTACAAAGACGTATTTGTAATCTTAATAAATGTGATTCATATGTATGTTCAGCTGTACTGCTGCACTTCTCTGTGAGTTACTGTAACCTGTCTCCATCGTTATGTCTTCCAGGTATGCCCCGTAGCAGACTGCCACCATACAGCTGCTTGGAGGATGAGGTCCTCATCCCATACCTCCTCTACAACTACACAATGATCTTCAGCCATGTTCCACAGGATGCACAGCAGCAGGATGCCCTGTGGGAGGAACTCTGCATGAGGGTAAATGATGTTGGCGGTCACAATCACACCTATCAGCAGATGCGCCAACACTGCACTGACCTGATAAGATGGGTGAAACAGCGTGCTAATGCAATTGCCAGGGGAACAAGGTGCAACAGGTGGGTGGCCACTCACCCAGCCCCCACTCACACATACCGAGGAGCTACCGGCCAACCTGGGGACACCTGCAGACCTCCATCCACATGCTTTAGCTGGTATTGTGGATGTGGGTGTCTCTCAACCACCGAGCCTGGAGTTACCTGGTAAGTCACTACTGAACATAAAACACAACTATATATCACATAGTTACATGTGTTACTGTACAATATATAATGTAACATCATATGCAAGGCATGTATGCACACGTCACATACTATAGTCTGCTACTCTATGTATGCACACATGTGCATACTCCATAGTATAGTGTATTGTACTGGCTTATGTGATAACATGGGCATTGCACCCTGTAGCTACCATACATGTGTGGATAATTACCTTACTGCTGTGACACTTCTGTTTAGGTACCTCTGGCATTTTGCAGCGATAGCAGCCTGTGTCAGGTGAGATTGTTATTATTTACTAGGCTTGATAATGCACAGGACATATTAATTGCATGCTATCTGCCATAACACACGTACACATAATGTATGGTTGTCCTGGTAATGGACACTGGTCAGACCTGCAGTGCATCACACTGTTTACCTATGTGAAACAATTGAAGACTATATGAAACAGCTACACTAAACCTTCCAAACTCTCATTGCCAGATGTGTGGACAACAGTGAATACAATGGTGGAGGTGTGTTCCAGTGTAGGGACAGGTACTACATATTAGCATTACACATGTTGGGAATATGAACCGTACTGTACAGAGAGCATATGTGTGTTCACACACTAAATGTGTTGGAGCTGGAGTATGCCCAGCCCACAGGATACACCCTTGTGGAGTATACCCTTGTTATGAATGTCACACAATGTCATGTGCTATCATACATGTCCATGACATGTAGTGAGCTGACTGCAACACTGCTCAACTATCCTGCAAAACATGTCTCACATCCCATACATACCACCCTTTGTCTGCATAACCCTGTCCTCAGTGGAGCATATGACATCTATGGGTGCATGTCATATGGGATAACATTGACATGTGAAATAAGATGGAGATCACAACTTCTGGACTGAACATGTGTACACATGGCCATGGAGGATGGCCAGAGACATGAAGCAACACACACAGTAGAAGTGATTTACATGTGTGTACACCCTGTTGTACATTGTCTCAACACAATACAACAATGGCCTTTGTGTAATAGTGATATTGCAGATGTGAAACACTAATCATAAAGGCTGTGCGCAGCTTGTGTAGGCATAACATGAAACCACCACATAACATGTCTTGAACATCAGGAGTGTGTCGTGAAATGGAAGCATTCACCTATGCAGTATCCAAATACATACATGTGTTGCACAACATACACATACATCCCCATCAAGCCACAGATACAGTACATTCACCTTGCTGGTGTCAGACATCACTGTCATGTCTGCTCCTCATGTGTGTGTGAGGTACACAGATGGCATGTGGGAAATAGAGTACTTGTAAGTTAGCCATGTGTGGGCATAGTTGCCAGGTATTGGTAATATGGTTGCAGATATGCAGGGGTGTCATCCGTATACCCTTCTGTGACTTGTGTCACACATTCCACATTAGGGTTTATTATGTCTACACCTCAGTGACATGGGTCACATTCCACATTAGATATGTATTGTATGTGAACATAGTCGTGGCTATGATCTGTGTCAGTAGCTACAATGTATAGCAGTTGTGAAGCCACATGATGCCCTGCAATGGCTATGCACATCAGCTCAATGTGCAGTATGTCCCTGCATATTTGTAGGGTGGACAGACAACATTGCATCAGCTGAAGGACCATGTTAGTATAACACGTCCCTGCATTGGGATACCATTACCGTACTGCAGATTGAAAAGGACACCATTGTGTTACACATATATGCATGTCATTCAACACGTCAGCAGAAGACATGTCATACAACATGTGACTGGCAAGGTCATATGCCACACAGCAGGCTGGTGTACTGTAAACTTGTGCTGGTCTGTGGCACCATTGCAAAGTAGGGAAAGCCATGTCAAACATGTGTGTACAGCCACATGCACAATGTCTACACTTAGCTCAGGGGTAGGTGGAATAATGTTGAACAGACATGCACTGCTTTGGGGGAGATATGCAAGCTAGGGCTCAGGCAAACATAGTATGCAGTCGACATACCCTACTGCTCATGTCCTCACACATAGGGGTGGTGGCCAATGCAAAGCATCAGTGGCAGATGTACAAAGGTCAGCGATGGTCTGTTAACATGTGGTGTATGTTGCACACACCATGGCAGTGCAGTGTAATGGTGCAAAGTGCATGCATTGTATTGCAGGTATGGGGCATAGGCTACTAACACAAATGGTGCAATACAGGTATGTATGCTAACCATCGCTATAATTAAATAAGGTGCATGCCGTCTGCTATACCAACAGCATGTTGTTGTGTGCAACTCAGGGATGTATGATACCTACCACTATAATTGCTTAAGCTGAAACTATAATTGTCAAAGCTGAATGCCATCTGCCATATCAACTGCATGTAGCGTGTGTGTGTCTGTGTGTGTCTGTGTCTGTGTGTCTGTGTGTCTCTGTCTGTCTGTCTGTCTGTGTCTCTGTCTGTCTGTTTGTGTGTGTGTGTCTGTCTGTTTGTGTGTGTGTGTCTGTCGGTGTGTCTCTGTGTGTCTCTGTGTCAGTGTGTGTGTCTGTGTGTGTCTCTGTCTGTCTGCTTGTGTCTGTCTGGGTCTGTCTGTGTGTGTCTGTCTGTGTGTGTACCTGTCTGTCTGTGTGTGTGTCTGTGTCTCTCTGTCTGTGTGTGTATGTGTCTGTCTGTGTGTCTGTGTGTTTCTGTCTGTCTGTGTCTCTGTCTGTCTGTGCATGTCTCTGTCTGTCTGTCTGTGTGTGTCTGGTATAACTTGTAATGTACAGTTCTTGTCTTCCCCTCACAGGTGTTGATGTAGGTGCATTGCCCTCCTGTGGTCCACCTGATGTTAGTGTCCCCACAGACTCTAGCAGTGATGATGATAGTATGACTGAGGCACAGACAGGGTTGTCAGGGGCTGAATCTGTGCCATTGGTTGCCATTCCACCTGTCTCCCCCTCATCCTCACACACAGTTCTCCTGCCTGCACATACCCCATCACCACTGGCTATAGAGGAAGGACAGTTGGTGGGTGGTAGCATGGAACAGGGAAGTCTGGTGACTATGGAAAGTGTGCCTGCCCACCATGATCCCAGTCAACAGACTAGTGATGTCTCACACAGGCATGTGCCCAGCACTGCTCATAGGAGGACCACTGGCCAACATGCCCCTGCAAGACCAAGCACATCAGCTGAAGTCACCAGATGCATGTTTCGGGCTGTAATGGAGGCACAGGCACATGCTGAATGGCACAACAGAGACAGTCTGAGGCTTCAGACGGCTGCTGTCCATTAATTAACTGACACCATCCAGGCACTTGCAAATGCTCACCATCATCTTGCAGATGTTTTGGATAGACAATTGGGTGACATAGTGGGAGTCCTTGACTGTGGCATGTCAATCCTGGAACGTGGAATGTCTGTGCTGGAATATCTGGTGGGAGTGAGGTGTCGGGCACGTGGACATAGGCCAGCTACATCACCTGTTGAAGGTCTACATGAACATGCTACTGCACATGCCCACTCCCATAGTGGGGGTAGCAGCAGTAGTGTTGCTGGTGCTGTGCAGTCCACACCAGCAGACAGCAGGCCATGTGCATGTGGTCCTGGATGGTCCCAACAGGGAAACAATTCCAGTGGACATGTGTCATCAGACAGTACCCAATCTGGACCTCTGCCTGGTAGTGCCTGTGCAACTCCTGGCAGGCGCAGGTCACATGGCCATGGCCGGACACCGTGAACTGTGAAACCTGACTTGTACAGTCTGCAGCTGTCAATATTACCTCTGTGTAGGCCAGCCACATGCCAGACCTGTGTGCATGCATACACACACACTGGAAACAAATGTAGGACACCTCAACATACACACGCATAACATCCACACATGCCCAATGATATCACAGCCCCTAACACACACACACATGACATCATCCAATGGCACAGCCTAGGCCTCTGGCAAACATTATCACCCTGTGTATATGATGATGCCTGTGCCGTATCCCTGTCATCCACACCATCGGTGCAGGGACATGTTCATATGGTCTGATGCACAGGGTGAACATACTAGATAGACAATTGTAGATTAATATTGTTGAGTGGTGTTGACAGGCAGCAGACATGCCATGTATTGCAGTTTTAGAATGCATTTTGTATATTTGACAGTATGTATCATGTGTAACAACACTAACAGCATGTTGATCTTGACATTCTGCCTTCCTCTTTCAGGTGTAGTTGCATGTGCCGGGGGATGTTGGTGTTTGCGGGAGTCCCATATGTACATGTTGACTACCCACAGGTCAGTATGACAATACCTGCATGCACTTTGTAGCTTCCACATCACAGTTGTATTCTCCCATGTTTCAATTATGTTTACTGTTCTAATGATCCAGGAGCATGACAGCTGTGTAGTAAGCTACTTTGTTCAGAGCCGTCACATCCATAGTGGGTGACATCACAGGTATAGTTACCTGGAGTGGGTAAAAGAGTGGTATGCTGGATGACAAAGGTAAAGGCCAGTGGAAATAGTAGCTTCTCATTGGGAAGCAGTAATACCCACTGCCATGACAGCATGCAAACACAGACACACCCACACACTCAGGAATTCCAGACACAGTAGCACACACTCTGAAACACACACTCAGTTGCCAGTGTTCGGATGAGAATCCCTGCCTATGTGCATATCATCATTATAGAACTACACAATTACAAGACACGCCACAGAGATTACACATGTACAGGTAGTTGGAATGGCCAAAGATTGAGGACATCGACAGGGATACCACTGTGCAGTGAGTGTATGTGGGGAGGTGGGGTCCATCAGTAGGCTATGTAACAACAGGTCACACCCCAGGGTGTACATGTTAACAGGTGGTTAGTATGCCTGTCTACGATTGATGATATCAACAGGGATGCTAGACTGCTTTGAGTGGATGGGGGGAGGGGGCATTAACATTTCACTATGGTAAAATACAGCCTCACTCCAGGAACCGGATAGCCATACACACGGACAGCCATACACACATACACACACACACACACACACTGGCATTCATAAAGATACACACCTACAGACACTTTATATGTGTGAGGTTTAACCACCTGCCTATGCCTTTCTTTCTACACTTCACTCTGTACTGGTGTCAACAACAGTGTTCAGGAGAGTGATAACATGTGGGATGTATTCTCAACCATACATGACATATATGGACACACACCCACACGTGCCAGTACTGTGAATCAAAAACCTGCCTATCTCGTGATAGGTACTAAAGCAGTACAGCACTATCGCATCTGGTACAATGCTTACTGATTCTTTCCTTTGACAACTGTGCTGATATATGCACAATATATGCACAGGGGAGGTGTTACTGTTACAGGTATCATGGTGTTTGCCTTCGATGTCACCCTTACAGCATTGTACATTGTCTGTCTTCCACTTCAGTTAACAAAACCTGACCTTAGCAGGTACACAGGTTATTGTAGAACTGGTTGTAACACACCAGTGAGCTGTCCTCAGTAATCATTCATCTGCAAAGAAGCCCCACCACTTAGTAGTCATGTCCAACCATCTGTCCATACCTCATGTACGGCTTACTGTACTTAGAGCATATCACCATATACAGTTTGCAATGTTGAGGCTGTATTGCAACAGCATGATGTACTAAGACAACAGTCACCTTCAGACATCAGACACTGCACACACATGGAATCTACACAAACAGCAATACATGTACACTCGGAAAATAAGTGCAAGCGGTTTTAAGAGGTCTTCCCCAATTCCCCTTGTGTAGGGCCATTCCCTTTTGGGATGTTTTTAAATTCATTGGGGGACTGGTTAAAAAAAAACCCCCATTTTATGAAGTAGGGGCCCGGGGACCCCTAAGGGGGAAAAACCCTTTTTAACATGAACAACAGCATTTTCCCTGTATCTCCTTTCAAAAGTTTGACGTGCCATGGTGGAAAAAACCAGGGAATGTAAATGGTAAAGGGGGGAGCAATCCCCAATTTGGCCCCAACCAAACCTATTTTTTTACTGGGATGCCAGCAAATGTTTGTTAAACTAGGGCAGTACAAATATTTTTAAACAGGGTTTTTGGGTTGTAAACATTCCCCCCGCATGGGGACTTTTTTATTGTGGTTTAAAGGTAAGTCCACCAACAGGGATTTTGGCTTCCCAATTGTTAAAATTGGGGGGTTTGTTGGAGCTGGGCCCCAAATGGTGGAAAGTATGAAATATAAAACCCGGTGACTTTACTTTAGGAACCATACAGGAGCAGAGGTTTGGTTTTCCTTTAGTCCCTTTAAAAAGGCCCCTTTTGGGAGGTCCATTCCTGTTATTTTGGGATGTTTTGGATTGATTAATTTGGCATGTTTGCATTTCAAGGCCCAGGGGTGTTTTATATAAGGTGTCTGTACCCCTTGGAAAGGGCCCCTTTAAAATGGGTTTTAAACCTTAAATTTCGGGTTTGCATGCATCCTGCCAATTTTCATGTGGGGTAATGACTTTTTAGGCCCCCTTGGAAAGAGAAAGGGGAAACAAAGGTATTTAAAAAGTAAATTTATGTTTGCCTTTTGGTTTTGGGGATTTTTCATAACCAAGGGCAGGTCATAAAAACCAACCCTTTGGTTTTTTTTGGTTGCATTACAACCCAAAATCAAAATTGGTTTTAATTTCCCGGACAAATGGGGCCCTGGGAAGGGGTAAACAGCGGCAAACGTGGGATTTTTGATTGGAAAAAACTTATGCAGCCTTTTCTTAATGGGAAAATTTCACAGGGAGAGGCCTTAAGGACCCCGTCCCCCCAATGGGGTTAAACTTGGTTTACCATACAAAGATACCCCAAAATGGATGGGGTGTTGGTGGGTTGGGCAAGGGGTGGATGTAAGAGGTACAACCTAAATTTTACAATTTTCCCTTCACCTGTTTCCCGGGGCCCCAATTTGTGGTGTTAAAAGTGATAAAAGGGCCCAAAAATGGAAGTGCCCTTTTTGGGTATGGTTTCACCCCCGGGAAAACCATACCCCTTTAAAAGGGCCCAAAATGCTGGGCTATTAAAGGTTTTTAGGCCCTTTGACAAAAGAGGCCCAGCCGGGGTTCCCATTGGCCAAACCCCGGTCAGTAAATTTTCCCCAAATTTTGGGTTCACATTAGGGAAAAGGATTAAAATAAACCCACATTCATGGGTTTTTAAAGCATCCAAAACAATTGGGAAAGGTGTCAGGGTTTACTTCTGTGTGTAGGAAAAATTTGCCTTTGGGAAAGGGACAAGGGTTTTAAATTTTTCAACTTAATATTACCCCACAAAGTGAAAATGGATGGGGTCTGGTTGGGCTGCATTTGGCATGACCCCAAACAGCACTTGGAAATATTTAAAAACCGCAGGAAAAAATTGGGTCATTGTTTTGGTTCCCGGGAGTTGACCCATACCCTTTCAACAATGTTTTTATTAATTTTTGGGGTTTGGGAAAATGCCCCATTAAGGTGTTGGGCAAGACAGCTTGTGGAAGCCAAAGTGGTAACCCTTTTGGGTGCAAATTTTTTTTTAATGACCCAAAAACTAACACAGCCCCAAAGGGCACTTTTTCACCTGAAACCTCAGTAATTAAACAAATGGGTTTTCATTATGTTGGTTTGTTTTTCCCGCCCCTATGACTTTTTATCTGTTAACCCCGGGGAGGGAGGGACCCTGTAGCAGTTGGTTTGAAGTAAAGGTTTATATGTTGGGTTTTTTGCAACCATTTCATTTTTAAATTGATGGGAAAACAATGTTATTTCATTTGCCCCCAAAAAACGTACAATACAAGAAAACCCTTTTTCCCCTGCATCAATGGGAATTCGGGTAACCGCTACAAAAACGGTTTCCCCAAAAAACTACCAGTAATTTCCAAACAGAGAAAGTCTGTTACACAACATGTTTTAGCCTTCATTTTAAAAGCCCCTTTTAAAAATTTGTGGGAATGGGATTCCCGGGAAAGTTTTAAACACCCCCATGCCTGTTTTTAAAGTAGGGGCCCTCACTGGTCCCGGTGTAAACCCGTTTTTTTATCCAAAACCTGTGAACAGAGGGCCTGTAAAACACCATTACAGGTGGGTGGATGCCAAGGATTACCCCCACCCCTTGTACACCCTTTGCAGCCAAATTCTTTTTTAAAACCCCGGAATGCCCCTATTCATACTGGCACCTTTTCCATTTGGGGAAGATGTCCCCAGTAATTCAGTATTTCTCCCTTTGAAATGTAAAAACGTTTGGGAAAATGGAACCCTATCTGTTGGGGAAATTAATCCCGTTTCATTACTGCCAGGTTTGCAAACCAAGTTTTTGTTTGGGGAGTTTTATTTGGTGGGCCCGGGAAAAATTTTCCCCCCTTGGTCCATTGGGTTGGTTTGGGGGTTGCCCCTGAATCCCCCTGGGAGCAGGGCCAACCGGAAATGTCCCCTGTAAAGTTCCCACGGGAAAAGTTTTTTTTTTTTTTTTTTTTTTTTTTTTTTTTTTTTTTTTTTTTTTTTTTTTTTTTTTTTTTTTTTTTTTTTTTTTTTTTTTTTTTTTTTTTTTTTTTTTTTTTTTTTTTTTTTTTTTTTTTTTTTTTTTAAAAAAAAAAAAAAAAAAAAAAAAAAAAAAAAAAAAAAAAAAAAAAAAAAAAAAAAAAAAAAAAAAAAAAAAAAAAAAAAAAAAGAAAAAAAAAAAAAAAAAAAAAAGGGTTTTCAAAATAAGGGGGGGTTTTTTAGGCCAAAGGAATTTTGCCCAAAGCCCCCAAAGGGCAAAGAAATGGGGTTCCCCCCCATTTTTACCCCCGGGGGTGGGGGGGTTTACCCTGGGTGACCCCCTTACCCAAAACCTTTCCACCCTGCCCAAGGGTGTTTATTGCAGTCCCTCCTCTAGCAGATTGCATACATGGAACCCAGCTGTGATGATGTTCCCATAGCTTTCATTTGCATGAAAAGCAAGAGTACAATATCTTGTGGAGGCATCATGTTGGTGTTTGCCCATCTTACGACAGTCGCTGTGAGTGGTAACCTGGATCCTGATAGTGTTTGGTAAGCTGGCACTCACAGATGATATCTGGATATTCCCTCCAAACAACATGCACACAGTGGGGAAATGGCCCTGAAGACAGGAGGGTGATGTGCCAGACATGGCTACAGCATGTACGCAAATGTAGCTATGCTCCCATTGCCCCAGACTACTGCTCTGTTTAACAAGTTGTGTGTGGTAATGCATATTCTGCATGTTTTTAAAATTGACTAGCCAGTGCTCTGTTTGTGAGAGGGACCCTTTTGTGGGGGCCATCTGTGGACTGGTCAGTGTGTAGGAACCATTTGTTTCCTGTGTTACTCACTGAACACACATCTGTGAACAGCAGGAGCATAGTGTGAAGAATGCAGCCAGTACATGGTGATAGTGATGAGTTACTGCCATCGCATCCCTGACTGGACATATGTTACATAAAACAGTGGTACGACAGACACTGTCTGGTGTTTTCAGTGACATGCCAGTAATGGGCCACTATTCGTAGCTGGAGTCACAAGTCTTCTACACTTTGTACAGATGTCATGCAGTATATATGCATGTATTGTGCTCCCTCTGCAAATGCATACCATCTGTTGTGTTGGGTTGATGGTCATATCTATGCATGCTGTTGTAAGTAATCCTGAATGCTGTTGACTATTACTAAGCCATATCTGTGTTTAAACTGCAACACCATAGGCTATATGGGTTTGGAGGTCCCGGCAGAACCTCCTGTCCCACTTCAGCTGGCCATGGCACCGAGCACCAGCACATCTGGGGCCCAGCCTTGGAGCTCCACCTCTGTTGGCTCTGCACCACCTTCTGGTGGTACTGCCACTGAGGATGGGGCTTGCCCCCCTGGGAGCAGGTCCAGACAGGAACATGTCTGCTGTCATACAGTCCTGGACGTGGTATGTAGGGTCTCAATAAGGGGTTTTGAGGCCAGATATGCCAGCTCAAGAGCAGAGTGTCACATTTACAGGGTGAGGCTGACCCTGCTAGACATCCCCCAGCACTGCCACCTTTGCAGCTGTTTTGGTGTAGTGGTGGCTGCCCATGGCTGGGGACCTCCGTCCCACTGTTTCCATCTGGGGGATCATGGGCTTGTGAATGCCGAACACCGCTCTCCATCTGAGGTGTATCCCCCCACATGTGTCATATACTGACCATGTATGCTGTCTTGTCTGTCATCCTACCCTATCTACCCTCCATGACCATACCTACTCTCCTTCCCCCACATCCCACTCTCACCCTACGGAAACAAAAGGCCAATCGGTTCCTAGAACAACATTTGCCCCATACATAGCTGTCCATTTTACACATGTGTCCACTGGACACATGTAACCCTTTTAATATGCATCACAACATACTCCAGTTTTCCTCACCCCTGTCTCTCAAGTGCACGATCCTAGTATGCACATGACTCCTAAATGTTCCAGGTACATGTGATGCGGACGACCCCATTGTACACACAACCCTACCGGTCCCTCTATGGTTACCCCATTTACCTTTATCATGATGATGATGTTGCACACAGCACCTTGCAAGAGTACTGTTCTCACATAATGATTCAACAGGAACTGTTATGTTACTATAAATAACATGCACAGAGTGATGTATATGGCCAATGTACAAATGTTTGCGTGTATGTATGACACATGTCTGTCTGAGAGAGTCTTGATATTACATAGGACAACACCACTACATAATACAGGTGTTGCTGGTGTTTCCCTTTTCATTCCTTTGTAATGCTTTGTTGTCACATGGGATGTTCCTGATATATCTATATATATGTATGTATCTATATGCTGGACATAAACACTCACACATACATCTACATGATGGAATACATTTCCTATACTGTTGAATGACTGTGTTGGATGATATGTTTGTGATAAGGTCTGATGTCTGTATATCTTCCATGGCTTAGTATTAAATAACAATAGCTGTGTGTGCAGGGTCCCAGTTGTGAGCCTTGCAGAGGCCGTTTATTTTGTTGCAGGGCAGAACAAGGCCATTGGGTACAGAGTGATTAAGGTACATTAAAGCAATTGTGAGCAGGTGTGCGTGGGGTTGCACGGTGCTAAGTAATGCTAACCTCTGGTTACAGTTTCTTACACTCAGTTAGCCTTTACATTGCTTTACCAGTGTAATACTCGCATACTGGTGGCCAAACAGGCTTACACCCGCTTGCTCCTGCACTTACAAATGCACTGCATTTGGTGTTTGCATCTGACTCAAACACCCCTGGGTGGGAGTGAGGACTACGAAATTACCTTGTGATGCCTATACATCAGATTACATGCCTACAGTATCGGGAATGGCTGTGCATTAGGTGACAGCATGTCATTAGACTGTACAGAATCCGCGGCTTGTTCAGAGTTTGATTCATATTATTGGTGTGTTCCTCTTACAATCTACACCCGTCTGGCTAATATATGGGAACTGACACTCTTCAATACAAACAAGTAATTGGGTTTTGGAATCCACATCCTTCAGCTGAGTCATGCTACTACATACATAATATTCTATCATCTTTCTAAGGTTGTCAGTGGAATATCTGCTTTCTGTCCCTATCAGACCTCTCATATGATTGGGGAATAATACAAACTGAATTAGGGACACGGCATAACAACATCAGGGACATATTTAAATGATTGATGCTATTAACCTGACACATTGACACAATGACAGACTCAGAGCATATGAATTCATACACATTTTCTGAGGTAAATGATGTTTATAACTCTTAATTGTTGTCGTTATTCATTACGTGTAATTCACCACCTTTCCTCCAAATGTCACTAGTTTTAGGAGGGTTTAAGTGGGACAGAGTTAGAAACTGAGTCAAAATCAGGGACGTCCCTGGAAATCGGGGACAGTTCAGAGGCATGGTCCCTATTTGTTCCCCCAATGGTTTATGGCCTGTCCAGTGGATGTGCTCTTAGGGATTGTGAGGTATGGGCATTAGCTATGCCCATTTCGGAATATTATTTACATCCCCAGGGTGGTCCTAATATGACTGCGCCAGCCAACACCTGCACGCCTAGGCCCATAATTGCATACCCATATTTCCCCCACCTGCCACTCATCTATAGCACTCATCCTTACTGTGGGTGCTGGTGGGGTATATACACACCACTACGCACTGCCCACTTTCCCCGTGTTGGGGCACATGTCGTACATTGTGTCAACGCATGGGTTATCAGGCTTGCACACCCAACTGGTCCATGTACATCTACAGCTTGGTTTGATAAGTCATTACCGGGACTGCCTCCAATCTTCATTTTTGGTGTCCCACAAGGGACATCAATGTCTATGCTTCAAGATTAGACCTGGCAGGTCTCTCCCACTGGTAGTATCCTGCCGGTGGTCTGGGAAGCAGTGGTGTGTTTACCTTTATTGTGTGTCTGTATGTCTCACTGGCCTAGCTGGGCAGGGGGGGGGGGGTTGATGCTACGTGTTACATGTTTGTTTATTGGACCTCTCACCCCCATATGCACGGCCTGTGAACATATGTTACTCATAACTGCTGTATCATATCCTAGCTATATACATGTGTATATTTACAGTCACATGTATATATATATATATATATATATATATTTACATTACTATATACAGATATATCTGTATATGTATGCATACATATATTTATATTTATATTTTGCTGTCTATATATATATATATATATATATATATATATATATAGATAGCTATATATATATATATATATATATATATATATATATATATATATATATATATATATATATATATATATATACATATACATATAGATATATATATATCTATCTATAGATCTCACAACATATGGGTCTAGGGGTGTCTGCATATGTATATATTTATATGTGGGTATGTATCCGTATTCTGTCTCTGTATGTATACATTTGTACTACAGAGAGGGAGAGACTTATCTCTATGTCACTATGGGTAGATATACACACACATACCTCTACATATATACGTCTACATCTGGTTATTCCGTTCCTTGCCATATAGGTTACACTTTGCTGTAGTGGGACTCATAGTGGATGTGGCTGCTCGCTGGATGACTCCTCTGCCCAATGAACACATTTGCTTACATCCCTAGGGCTGTCCATATAGGCCCACATCAGCCAACACCTGCACCTCCTCAACAGCACCCATCCTTACTCTGGGTAATGGTCTGTTCAGGACACAGCACTACACGCTGCCCACTCTCCACTTCACATGACCCATTTCATACAATTGTCTTGGCCCATGGGTCATCATGGTTTCCCATCCTTGTATTCTGAGTATGTATACACCCCAGCCAGAATGGTCGGTCTATCACCTTCTTTTGGTCTTGGCAATTTTTGGGGTGTCCCACAAGGGACGCTCCTGTCTGTGTTCCCAGAGTAGAATTTACGGGTGCACTGTGTACCCCCCCGGTTGTATCCTGCCTGTGGTCTGGGGAGCAGTGGACACTTTACATTGTTTGTGTGTATGTTTCCCATGTCCGGCTGGGGGGGTGGTGGAAGGACATGCTACGTGTTTCATGTTTCTTGCTTGGGATCCTCACTTCTATTGGCATAGCCTGTGAACATATGTCATTCTTGTGTGCTGTTTCCTATCATAGCTGTATATCTGTGTATATCTGCGCACACACACACACACACACACACACACACACACACACACACACATACATATACGTATATGTATATGTCTGCAACCATATATATATATATATATATGTTTGTATGTGTGTGTGTGTGTGTGTGTGTGTGTGTGTGTGTGCGTGTGTGTGTGTCTGTAAAGCAATACATACCCTGCGCAAATACACTTACACATGCTTACTGGTGTTTATATATGCTTGACCTGCTTACTAGTGCTTTAGTGATTATAACACTGACACTTCACTTCAGTTAACTTTTAATTGATATTTTGCAGGTTACACAGTGGACAGTTGTCGCAATATGTTCATGTACAGATTACCAATGGTAAATGGTATGTGATACAGTGGGATTCGGTACTGGAATGTCTTTTCGTTAGGCGGTTGCTCTAACCAATAAACTATTGCTGCGCTGCTTCATTTGCATATATACCCATATACCCATGGCTCCTGGTTCCCCAAACATACACCTCAATGCCTCTCTAACACTGCAGTCATCCATTCTCCAGTCGGATTCGTGGTGTATCCACATCACTACACATTGGCCTATAGACCCATCCCATTGGTTGACTCACTCCATGTATACTCAGAACTCCCAGACATTTAGTCCACAAACATTGGTGACATGAGCGACCAAAAGAATACTATACACAATTTTTGGGTTGTCCCACATGGGACACGCATGTGTTTATGTCAAGATTAGACTCTATACTTCATTACATCCTTACTCCTGTTAACATGACACTACAATAAATTAATATGTATGACTAAGTGGTAATGCACACGTTACACATGAGAGCCTAATTATGTACGTGTTCACCATATTTCTTTTACAAATAGACCGGTTTAGTAATTGGCATTGCCATAGCAGGCAGATCACAAGAATAATTCCATGTGTGGGAAAGTCCTCATTATTGATTATGTTCAGCACAGCACTGACTTCTGACATTGCACACACTTCTGAGTTGTAGCAGTTTTGTCCCGTCCCTCTTCTGCACAACCTATTAGTGTATCTACTGTCGAGGATTGTAAGGGCACATTCATGTTATTTATATCTGCAAATGGAATGAATGTGTTATAGAGATTGTACTTCTGCATGTGTGTATGCATATATACTTATAACGAACTTGCTGACCTCCACGGGATGGTCCAATTAGAACCAGCCCATCCAACCCTGGCACGCATGGCTCCATAATTTCATACCCATAGTTCCTCCACCCCACCCATGTTTAAAATTCATGCATACCATCCATTGTCCACTTGTTATCATAGCCATGACACACCTCCACACATTGCCCTCTCCCAAGCGTTAGGGGCCCTACACGTATGTTGTCCCAACCCATGTATTCTCAGGCTCTCCCACCATTTAGTCCTTGAACATACCTGCCTTTGCTTGTGTAATGGTCGGATGGACAATCATCCTATCAATTTTTGGGTAGTCCCACCAGGGACTACCCTCTGTGTGTAAAGTAGACTTAGCAAATCAACAATGTTACTCCCACTGGTAATATCCTGCCTGTGGTGTGAGTAGCAGTGCTTTGCTCACTCCTGCCCAGCTAGATATGACATACGCTGACAGCGCTATATAATACTGGGGTTGCTGTTGATTCCCTTCTCATTCCTTTTTGTATGCTTTATTGTTACATCATTCTTTATTCGTATATATATATATATATATATATATATATATATATATATATATATATATATTATATATCTGTATATACTTATATACATTTCCTATGCTGGGCACTGCTTAGACCCACGCATGTGCACTCAGACTTGCTTACTGGTACTTATATGGGTTTACTGCTGCTTATTTGTGCTTACACCTGCTTACTAGTACCTTATTCATTATGACAGTGCCACTTTGCTTGACTGATATTTAAATTAAATATCTCATGCGATACTCTTATGTCAGTTTTACGGCAAAATGACATTCATTCCACATGGAAAATGATATGTGCTATTGTTGGGCTTGAACCATTAATGCCTGTTTGTTAGGTGGATGCTCTAAAAACTACACAATTGACACACTGATTCCGCATGTTTTTCTCTATTTGAATGAATATGGTGTGTAAGCTACACTCGGTGGAGGGCAGCGACGTGCAGACACGCTGCACTTTGCTTACACCTTCGATATTGCAACATTTGAATGTATAATAGGGACACAGGGACAGGGAATCTAAATGTGAAAGTTCTAGGGACAGGGCTCAACATTCCACTACGTGCTTGTGTGTTTACTACTTTGAGTTTATTTCACTGTTTGTGGACACTCTTGTATGCTTAGCATACATTTCAGTATCCACGGACACTGAATTACTGACTTACTATTAAGGGCAGGCTCTTCTAGTTGGCATAATAGGTTTTGCAAGTGTTGGGGCATGTTTATGGTAGAGCACCTGTACACGCCCGCTGCACTCGCACACGTTTCCTGTGCACATTGAGGTTGAGGCAGCGCACCCTCTGACATATTCATATGGCGCTGCTGCGCCATCTGTAGTAAGGATGCTCGGCACAAGTCTAAAACTGTCCTTGTGCCAAGCTTCT
The DNA here is from genome assembly GCF_019279795.1 of Protopterus annectens. Lineage (NCBI taxonomy): Eukaryota > Metazoa > Chordata > Ceratodontiformes > Protopteridae > Protopterus > Protopterus annectens. The sequence goes on from NC_056744.1 coordinate 1,506,960,709, forward strand.
TGAATCCTAGGGATGGATGTTGTTTTTGAGCCATTTTTTCTGTTTTATTTCCTGACTGATATACGGCCAAAGGACTTATCTGCTTTGGCTTGGCAACAGCACTAACAGTTACACTTTTGTTAACAAAAATAGACATAAAAAGATATATCCTGTACACCAGCCCTCATTTACATGTAGTTAATAACAATTATTTATGTTGCACTTTTTAGGTAAGTCAGAAGTTAAATTCCTATTGTTATAAACAATATTTTAGATCTTTAAGTCACATGCACAAACAGTGAAAAGGATTTACCTCAGTACTGAGATTGTCATAATGCATCAAGTAATTTCAAAATGTAAAAATTAAAAAAAAAACTGCAAGTCACAAATGTATTTTTCAATAAATATAAGCAAGTAAACAAGAGTTTCTTATCTGAACCATTTCACAAGAAAAACATAATGGCAGCCACTTTCTGATAACCACATATCTACCATGGTCTGTAGAAGACCCCTTTCAGCTGTGTGTGTGTGTAAATGCTCCCCATTTAATACACCTGGTGGCTAGAGATAGTTGGGCTCAAACCCTCTACCTTGGGTACAGGGTAAAAAGAGCCTTAAAGTCCCTAGCCACCACCACTTATGAGCTTTGTCCAGGTTTTTTGTGCTAAGAGTTGAAAGCTATGGTGAGAAGTGAGAACTGAATTTGTATTCCCCTCATTATTGGCTTTGTATGTCCAGGTTTGTTGTGCTAAGAGTTGAAAGCTATGGTGAGAAGTGAGAACTGAATTTGTATTCCCCTCATTATTGGCTTTGTATGTCCAGGTTTGTTGTGCTAAGAGGTTGAGAGCTATGGTGAGAATTGAATTTGCATTCCCCCCATTATTGGCTTTGTCCAGGTTTTCTTGTGCTAAGAGGTTGACAGCTATGGTGAGAAGTGAGAAATGAATTCACTAAATGATAGCCATTAAGTTTCAGTCTTCCTATTTTTCAGGAAGCTGCTGATTTGGCATAGTGATATGTTGCTCTCACTGTAGTGCATAGGGTCCTGGGTTCAAGACCTGTCAGTGAAATGCATGGCAGTAACACAACATGTTATTCTAGCAACTTTCCAAAATTATACAAGCAATGTTTACAATGTGTCCCTGGTTTTTGACTTTTTGCCCCCCCAAAAAAAAATATGAAATTGAAAATAAGTGTGAGAAGCTGTGCAAGATGCCTATGGCTTACACTACTGTCATTCTAGTTATAGTGTAGGTGTGAAAGTAGACTTTTATGATGGAAATGTTCTGAATTGGGCAGTTTTGTCATTATTGGTACATGCATTTTGTTTCATTGCCTACAGTACAGCCTACTGGAAAAATGCTCAAACAATAAATTTAAAATGTGCTCTGTCTAACAAGTGTGCAGTATTATACAAGGAATATAATTTAATAAAGTCAGGAAGGTGTATCAAAGAATACATGTATGTTTCTTGTTTTGTTTGCAAGGGGCCAATGATTTGAGAACAACCCAAAGGTAATCTTTATCCACCACTGGCCCAATGCATTTTCTTTGGATGTGGTGTAGGTTTCAATGCTGTTTCAATGAATGTGAGTTTCAAGGACAGAGAAGTTTTAATGCCAAGTCAATTTTCATTGCGAGACAGGATTGCTTTGTTTACCAGATGTCTAGTAGTGTTTGTGCATTGTTGTGCTGTAAAAATAAAATGCAAATAATCATTGTAGAAGTAAAGCAGTATTGACACATTAGTGTTTTTGGTAAATGGGGCAAAACAGCCGGGTATTGGGACATTGGAATGGCTGCATGGGGGCTCTATTGCCATATTTTGGTTGTCTGTTCTTCAGTTTGCGTTTGAAAGTTGGTATCCCACAATTCCATTAGAGTGGGTGGGGTTACATAATTATGTATGGAAATTAGATTTTAATCAGTGTACAGATTTGTACCTATTTTTCATGAGCCTTTTGATGTTTCCAGCTTGAGAGATATTCACATGGGCTGTAATAATCAGAGTACAAATAAAGTTTACAAATTGGACAGGGCAATTATGCAACTATTCATATTTATGCACTGAAAAGAAAAAAAAAAACAAATCTAATTTAATTCTGTACTTTGAAGACTGAAGCATTATTATGACAATTTGAAAACAGGAATATGTGCATATTTAGCTAACTCTTCAGTAGTTAAGAGATGGAATTTTAATAGAACATCCAGCTTTTGATCATGGAGATTACTTTCTGGCAAAAGATTACTGGCACATCAAAAAAGATGGAAAAAAGAACTTCGACAAATTATGTCTATAATTCTGAATGCAAACAGTTAAGTTTATTTACCTTGGAACAACATAGTCATGTGTGCATATACATATAGATAATTTCACATTTTTGTTAACTGCAGTTTATAGCATAAATTGTTGAATGGGTTTATTATAATCACAATCTGCTGACATTGTGGGGATAACTGAAACTTGCATGAAGGGTGATGACTAGATGTCATACTTTGCAGGTTATAGGGCCATCATTTGTAACTGGAATGATCATTAGGATACTTGTCATGGACATTTTGTGATAACCAAAGTCAGTGCCAAGGTTCTTGATGTACATTTTGTTGCTATTACCAAGAATTGCACTGATAGTACATGTTTTTATAAACATAAATGCACATAACAATCTTTTAACCATATTAGGGGTTTGTAAATCAACATAGGCAAATAAATGGGAATTAGAAGACATTTTATGTATTTAGTGAATTCACACAAAAGCAAACTTTAGAGCAATCTAAATCTACCACCTACATATTGGGGTAAAGCTGACAAAGATAGCTCCTTGAGGAATATGTTCAGCCAATATTTATAGGAAAATAACCTGAAACAAATTATAACTAGGCTAACAAGGAGCAAATACATAGTGGATATTTTAGTATCCCTGAGTGTTCATTTAATGATGTATATGAACTAAGGCACCATTTGTAGGCAGGTATCATTTAGTTATTAGAGCAAATGAGAGAGAATGTCAGACCAGCTATGATAGGTTGATAGAGGGGAAATAAGACATAGATTCATTACAAACAATGAGGGGGCTTGTAGTGATTTAAGTAACATACCATAAAATACTCCCTGGGATTCAAAAAGTCATAACACACTCCAGAACCCTTTCCTCTGCAGGTTTTCACAGTGCATTATGCCTGGGTGATTTAGAGACCATTGTACCACTACTGCATGCAGGCATGTGCCTATAGTGCAGACAGTGGACTTGCTGGTGAATCTGCATGCAAATATAGCAGGCCAGGTGCACAGCTAATGCTAATTAACCATGTACTCTTCCAAGGAAATACTGCTAGATCTGAACAGCATGCTAGAACAATTCAGAGAATTGCTCCACCATGTTATTTGAGTTGTAAAGTGTAAAAAGTGTACACCATCATTTGACAGCATACACTCATTCACTGTGTGGATGGATCAGATTTGTAGTTTGACTTTCAGTAATTACTGAAAATCCATCAGTGCATGTGTGTGTATGAATATGCTTCTGTGTCTGTGAATATAATATGAATTTATGTCAGAGCATCAGTTTCAGAAACTCAAAATTCCTATGGTCAAGAATATATGTTCAGGTTTAAGAAAATTTGAATGAAAAAACTATACATTTTTTGCAGGGGGTGAGTCTCTCTGTACCCCTGCCATGTGGGGGGCTGCACTCTCACACCCCCTGAAAATTATACATAGCAATTCCAAGATCACACTACAATGGGGAAAATGGTATATTCTCCATTAAAGCATGTCTATGTAGATACGTGGTACAGTGGGGTTCAGGGAATTTACCCTCTTCTTCCACTGCAGACTGCTCTCAGAGTTGGTATGTTTAATTTGTAGGGGGTGAGGGATATACCCCTTCACATGGGGGGGTTCATGGGGACCTGGCCCTTGCAAAAACTTAGATATTTTTCACATTTGAGTTTTAAGAAACCCGAATATATGGTCTCAATCATATGAATTTTGAGTTTACAAAACTTGATAATAAGATAAATCCATATATATATATATATATATATATATATATAGGTTCATAGATTAGTACTAGGCTAACCACCCTTGCGAGCCATTTTAAGCCTAGCCAATTATCCTGTGTGAGACTCAAACCCTGCACCTTGTGTTTGTAAGGCAAACACCTTAACCATTAGGCCACCCTCCCACCTTATCTACATTGTTACTTATACAGAGGTAATCCACCCCTTCCCTGACTGCACATTAACACTAACTGCTCCTTCTCACCATCAGATGTTTACATTGTTACTTATACAGAGGTAATCCACCCCTTCCCTCACTGCACATTAACACTTATTGCGCCTTCTCACCATCAGATGTTTACACTGTTACTTATACAGAGATACTCCACCACTGCCCTGACTACATATTAACACTTACTGCCCCTTCTCACCATCAGATGTTTACACTGTTACTTATACAGAGATAATCTACCCCTCCCGATTGCACATTAAGACTTACTGTTCCTTCTCACTATCACATGTTTACACAGTTACTTGTATAGCGGTAGTCCACTCCTCCCCTGGCTGCACATTAACACTTACTGCTCCTTCTCACCATCAGATGTTTACACTGTTACTTATACAGAAGTAATCCACCCCTCCCCTGATTGCACATTAAGACTTACTGTTCCTTCTCACTATCACATGTTTACACGGTTACTTACACAGAGGTACTCCACCCCTCCCCTGACTGCACATCAACACTTACTGCTCCTTCTCACCATCAGATGTTCACACTGTTACTTATACAGAGGCCCTGACTGCACATTAACACTTTTACTGTTCCTCCCCACCCACCATCAGATGCTTATACTTTAACCTGTGTAGAGGTACATCTCCCCTGATTGCCTGTTAACACTGTTATTGCAACTTACCACTTTCAGATGCTTATATTGCTAGCTGAATAGAAGTAATCCAATCTTACCCAAACTGCTCATTAACACTTTTAGCGTTCACTACGTAGAGGTACCCCTCTCTTCCCTTGACTGCCCATTAACACTTTTACTGCACCTTACAATTTTCAGGTGCTAAAACTGCTACTTGTATAGAGGCAATCTACCTCTCTCCTGACTGCCCATTAACACTTTTAATGCACCTTACAATCTTCAGGTGGTAAAACTGCTACATGTATAGAGGCAATCTACCTCTCTCCTGACTGCCCGTTAACACTTTTATTGCACCTTACAATCTTCAGGTGCTAAAACTGCTACTTGTATAGAGGCAATCTACCACTCTCCTGACTGCCTGTTAACACTTTTAATGCACCTTACAATTTTCAGGTGCTAAAACTGCTACCTGTATAGAGGCAATCTAACTCTCTCCTGCCTGCCTGTTAAAACTTTTTCTGCTCCTTCCCGTCTTCAGAAATTTATATTGTTACCTGTACAAATGCAATCTTCATCTCTCCTGACTTTTACTGTTCCTTCCCACCATCAGAAGCTTAAACTGTTACCTGTATAGAGGTACTCCTCTCCTCCCCTAACTGTCTGTTAACACCTTTACCACAGCTTACTTCCTATAGTAGCTTACATTGTTAGAATTACATATGTAATTCATATTCCCTAGACTGACCCGCCATATCTCATTCAGTAGCCTACAGGATTGTCTTTACAGAGGTACTTTATCCCTCTAGACATGAACACTTACAGCACACTGCCATCATCATCCACTACACTGTGCTACCTACACTTACACAGCTCTTTATCCTCTCAGACATCCTCTAGACATGAACACTTGCACTTTACTGCTCCTTTCATCCTACAATAGCTTACACTGTTACCTTTACAGAGGTACTTCATCCCTCTAGACATGTACACTTGCAGTTTACTGTTCCTTTTATCCTACAGTAGCTTACACTAGTACCTTTACAGAGGTACTTCATCCCTCTAGACATGAACACTTGCACTTTACTGCTCCTTTTATCCTACAGTAGCTTACACTGTTACCTTTACAGAGGTACTTCATCCCTCTAGACATGAACACTTACACTTTGCAGCTCCTTTCATCCTACAGTAGCTTACACTGTTACCTTTACAGAGGTACTTCATCCCTCTAGACATGAACACTTGCACTTTACTGCTCCTTTTATCCTACAGTAGCTTACACTGTTACCTTTACAGAGGTACTTCATCCCTCTAGACATGAACACTTACACTTTGCAGCTCCTTGCATCCTACAGTAACTTACACTGTTACCTTTACAGAGGTACTTCATCCCTCTAGACATGAACACTTACACTTTGCAGCTCCTTTCATCCTACAGTAGCTTAAACTGTTACCTTTACAGAGGTACTTCATCCCTCTAGACATGAACACTTGCACTTTACTGCTCCTTTTATCCTACAGTAGCTTACACTGTTACCTTTACAGAGGTACTTCATCCCTCTAGACATGAATATACACACACACACACACACACACACACATATATATATATATATATATATATATATATATATATATATATATATAAAAGGGCATAAGGGCACGAATACAGGTATCCAATATCTGCTTGTATGTGAATGGCTGAATGGTATCCCTTTGAGAGTATGAAGCAATATGCGTGGTTGTGGATGATGCATGTGGGTGTGTGAGTGTGTAATTCTAGGTGTGTGTGTGTGTGTGTGTGTGTGTGTGTGTGTGTGTGTGTGTGTGTGTGTGAATGTGTGAGAGTGTGTGGGCGACTAAAGGTGTGTAGATGTTAGTATATGTGTATGTGTGTGGGGGGGTTGTGCCTGTGCCACTGCATTGCATGACCTAGGAAGGGGACCACTGTTGCACTCATGTTTGACAGCAGAGTATTCAATTCCAAGAAATGATAGTGAGATGCTAAAAAGGTATTGTTCAGAGTGGTTGTGTCATGTCTCCAAACTGCAGCTTATCACCAGTGTACTACTGGGCAGTCTCATTGTCCAGTTAGTGAGGATGGAGATAGCCTTTCTGAATCTCCAGGACTGTTTAAAAAAACAAGAATATGTATGAAATGTGGAACAAAAGTAAGATTTTGCATTTCAATGCAAAAAGGAATTCACCACTGGTAGTCAAGAAAACTGGTTTAAATTGTATTAAGCTGAGTAACAATGGAATGCTGTTTGATGGAGAAATAAACGGCATATTTTAAATGTGGAAATAAGCTAGGAAACATACAAAAAAGAAACAGTTTAGTTAAAAACAAAACCATTAGAGATATGAAGGGAGGTTAACAGAAGACATGAAGGACAACGAAAAAAATACTTTTAAACTATATTATACAAGGAAGGAATAATGTGCTGCAAGTGGAAATGATTAGTTTTAAGGACAAGGTAAGTAGTGAGAGAGTATAGACGATGATTTGCTGAAAAATCGCTTTGTTAAAGTTTTTGTTACAAAATGTGGTGCAGTTAATAATGCAGGTGAGAAAACTCATAGCAATTTACTGAGTTTAGAGGAGAAATATGTTATTAATTTATCACCTAAGTATAATTATGAAAAAAACATAAGAAAGTGGTAGGCTACCAACAAAGATTTTTAAACTAAAAGAATACTGTAGGGGATACATTTTAAAAGAAGTTATGACAAGACAGTAGGTTCATAGGTTCATAGGTTGGTACTAGGCTATCGGCCCTAAGGCCTATGCAAGCCTAGCCATAACAATTCCCTGGAAATTTCTTCCCACAATATTTACTTGTCTGGGCCCCTGTCTAGCAGGGCGACTGACATGATCCCCGGGGTGAATTTCCTACCTCCCATCCTAATTATTTTTGACTGATTGTTAGACAATCTCAAAAGTGTGGATTTTACAGGACAATTGTACCTTTTTATGAAATAAAAGAAAATTATTTAAAAGTTATTAGAAATCCTTCTAGAAGAGTCACCGGAATGATATTTACCAGCATGCATATAAAAACACATCTTTTGAAACATACAGCCACTGTTTTTATATAATGCAATCAGACCAACACAAGGAGAGCTTCAGGAAGATGTTATATACAGAGACTATAAATGTCTTTTACTGGATAGTTCCCCAACTTCTAATAGAGACATTTTCAAATTAAGTGTATCTTCAGCTGTTTAAAGGGTAACAGACAAGAGTTTTTGTATCAAATTATACAGTTCCCAGGATAACCTGAATGGCTAAAGGCAGGATGTTTTGTTGCAAGGTTCTGTCTTTGGTCCAAATTTGTTTGGTTAATACTTGATGGACTGTTACATACATGATGGCATTTAATAGTGTCTGTAAGCAGTTGGTTAGTGACATAGATTGTAAAAACTTGCAGTGGTGCTTAGACTATTTAAACATGTAGACTGCTGTTAACAACATGATTGCTAACAATGATCTTCAGAATTACTAAAGCTGAAAAGTACTATTATATGACAGATATAGTAATTGAGTCTGTTTACTCCTACAGAGACATGGCAGATGAAAATTTAATGTCATATATTGATAGGATGTGTTAGGAAACATATTAAATCAAGAAGGGTAGATACTGTGAAAGGCATCTGTTGTAACATTACAAAGAAAAACAAAGAAATCTATTTACTCATCTGAAAACATGGGAAGCACTTCAAAATCAAAACTGATACAAAAATAATTTTTGACACTGAGGGTATCCCATTCAACAGAACATAGTGAGCACTTTGGTATCCTTCCATGAACAGAGACTTCATCACAATGAAATTCCATTATAAAATACCTCAGTTTATGCATAACACAAATGCATCATATAATTGAACAAGAAACCAGCGAGAAAACAAACTAAAAAATGCTTTCAAAATAAATATTCTAATCAAAAATATTGATGTTGAATGGCTGATTTTAATAAATATAATTTCAGTCCACTTGTTTAGGAAAAGCATGACATTTAAATGACAGATATGACTGGCATTACATTAAATCTGCTGCAACAATTATGTTCCAGTAGACTGTAGTAGTCTTCCGACTACTATCAATGCACATGAGATCCAAAAGAGAAGATATATATTTTTATAAACACACAGAGTAGAGGGCTTGTACAAGAGATTTGCATTATTCTTAGACTAAATTATGTATAACTACTCAAAGAGTTGTTGTGATAGCTTTCTCATGGTCTTACTTCTTTAAAAGCTGTTGCAAATGGACCCATTAACCGCATAAGCCTGAAAATAGTACAATGGGCATTTCATGAAAATGACAAAATAATGACATGCAAATAAGTGTCAGTATGCTAATGAGAGCTATAATGTATGTAAAATACAAACACTAACATAGCAGTATAATTAAAAACATATAAAGATAGTGTGATTAGCCAAGAGGATGAGCTTTTGTCTATACCAGGATTTCTTGACACCAAGATAGTCACCATTCTCTGAACGTTTGGAGGTATTCTCAGAGGCCATGGCCATTTTCATTCAGTCCATCAGCAGGCTGAGCACCTTCGATATGGTCTAAGTATCATCCATATGTGCCTGAATTATAACTCTGCATGTTTGCTGGCTGATGCCAAAGGTGGCAATGATATCATGTAATACCTGTACACCTCTCCCTAATGCCATATGTATGTATGTAGTAAGAGGCTTTGGAGGCTGTGCATTCACTGGAGGCAGAGGATGTTTCTGTTCCATTCTTACCCTGTGTGGGATACACATGGACAAGGTGTCCTTCATTAAACACTGGTGATGAAGAAGAGCCATTCTTGGTCTCCATAGTCCCCTCAGTTTTGGAGGACGGGAATGTTCCCTACAGTGTTTGTGTTGTTGTTGTCAGTGCTATGAAGTTCTCTGCCTGTGCTATGTGCACAGTATCTTAACTGTCAGCCTCTGCAGATATACTGTCCTCAGGAATGTGCAAATGTGTATTGCTGGGTCCTCTCCCACTAGAATCTGGGAAAACATACATATAACTTAACTGTGTGTGGTACGTATGTGACCCTCACCACAATATATCAGACAGATATCTCTGTGTCAGAAATATGCACAGACTATGAAAACATACATATCTGTCAGTGCAAGCTATGTCCAGTGCTGTCCTGGTGACTCTGAACAACAGAAATGTAATATGCTGAGTGGGAATACACTGTGTAGTGGTGCTCATTAGTGTATATTAGTGTCATACCTCTCAACTACTTAGAGCAAGAAATCTGGACAAAGCCTTATATAAAAGAGGGACAAAGATCCAAAAATAGGGGCAATTTTTAAATATTGCTCTTACAAACTTAGAAAATTGATAAAATAACAGGTTTTACTTTAGTATGAAGTTTCTGAAGGGTATGAAATTTGAAACTCAAATGTCTGTCATTATTTTCTAACTTCATTCTTTAATGATTTGCCACTAGTTTGCCAGAAAACCATAATTTTATGAAAAATGGACCAAAAATATGAGGCAAAAATCTGGACATTATGCGAAAATCTGTACAGTTGAGAGGTGTGATTAGTATCACTTTGTAGTGGCATGTCACACAAGTCACACTGTGCTTCCTTAAACAACATATGAGTAGCTTCAATTTGTGATGCAGGTATTCAGTTTTGAAATCCTGATGTTCCTCAGTGACAGTAAAGCGCATGGAAACATCTGCATACACTAAGCAGATCAGTTACTAATATATTGCATGATGATTATTTGCCCCTACTTACTTGGGGCATCCCAGGAGTCACTTGACACCCATAACCAGTCCACAACCCAGGATTTCTGTGCTGTCAGATTCACCGCTGAGTGTTATCAGGAATTGTTATATTACTGTGAGCTGGCAATGTCTTCTGGGAACAGCTCCAGAGGCAGTGTTGTTGGTAGCTATTTCTTGTGCCCTGTCCTTTTCATGCAAGATCATGTCAGCCACCCTCCAGTGAACCTGCAGGATTCTGCAGTACCAATAGTATTTATCTGCCATACCATCTTGTGCTCTGCCTTGTCCCTGAAGGCTTTATCTATCCTTTCCTAAAGGTTTTATTTGTCTTATCTGTCCCCATGATACACCTCTCATGGTTCTATGTGGCCAGCTACAGAACACCTTTCTCCTGTGGTGTGCTACCATTCCTTTTGTGGTATGACAGGTCCAGTAAACCTTTGGGAATGCACACGGATCACTAGTTTCATACAAGACTGTCCATTTCAGCCAGCAGCCACCACCCCAACTGTTCCTGCATCCCTGAGGCAGGTACTGTTTTGTGCAGCACAATCAGATAACTGCTGTGACACCATGCCAGACTGTTTCACATGTGGCCATGTTCCACACAGGCTACCCTCAATGCAGTGTTTACAGCACAGTATTTACCCACAGAACTGAATGTTTAGCATACACTGCTGTAGGGGTATGCAGCACAGCCTCATTGTGCTCTCTCTGCACTCCAGTCTCTTCATGAATTTCATCTGAGATCCCTGCTCCATGTGGACAAAGGACTGCAACCTGCCATGCTTGGGCAGCGAGGCATGGATTGCTCTTCTCTACCACCACAAGAACAGCAACTGGTCTGTTTCTTTCCTATGATCTTACATTGTTTGACATGCCCCATTCCCCCCAGCACTGCAATACTTTCTGCCTGTTCCCTGTGCAATAACTGTGTTGGCCACCCCTTCACAAAGCAGCATGTTATGTCTCTGCCAGGACCATTGCAGTGCTAGTATACAGCAATCATTACAGTGTAGCAACTGTGTGTCATATACCCTTGAATTACTCCTGCAGTGGTGCCCCCAATTCTGGCCTTTCTTTAAAATTATATTGATTTTGTACAATAGAACTTGGCCTTTGTATACTATTAAATTATAAGGCAAGCAATGATAAGTTAATTTAGCGACTGCCATTTAAGCTATTTGGATTTCCCTGTGTAAATCTTGCTTTAAAATAGTTTACCTTACAAGGCACATCATTTTTAAGCTAAGGTTTGCACATAGAATATAGTCTCTTTATGAGGCTGACACTTGAATTCTGTTTTATATCTCTATTGTTATGTTTACTAAGAAGAGTGAAAAGTTATCATTCTTTGGTTTAATGGTTCAATTTCAGTGGGTTTATATATTTTGCCATAAGCTTATTTTGCACTATAAAGTAATGTAAAAATGCAGAGATTTGTTTCTGTTTTTCACTGATGTCTTATTTGTATTTAATCGCAATCTATTCAAAGTTTAGTTATAATTTTTCCTGCACATTAGAAAATAATACCATCATACAGGTTAGGTTGTTTCCTTCCTTTGACAAAGCTTCTGATTAATCATGATATTGCAGCTTATATTGTATCTCATACATTGCAACACAATATAGATTCTACTGGAATACAAGAGTAATCTGCCTCATTTTAAACATTGAAGTTAATTGCTTCCCAAGGAATTATTTTATTTCATTTACATTTGTTTACCGGGTAGTGTCCAACCTGGCCAGGAGCCTGGTTTCAGCAGAGACCGGAGAAGAAAAGCTCCAAGACAAGTAGCTGATAGCTTGATTTCACATGAATGATATCACTGGAGAGAAGTATAAGTTGGAATACATGCATCGTTGGAGTAGAAGTAGTCAGCCTGGGTGGGTACAGGAGCATGACACAGCCTGTGTGTGTGTGTGTGTGTGTGTATGTGTGTAGATATATATAAATAAATATATATATATGTGTGTGTGTGTGTGTGTGTGTGTGTGTGTGTGTGTGTGTGTGTGTGTGTGTGTGTGTGTGTGTGTAGATATAAATAAATAAATAAATAAATAAATATATATATATATATATATATATATATATATGTGTGTGTGTGTGTGTGTGTGTGTGTGTGTGTGTGTGTGTGTGTAGTACATATATGTATATAGGTTTACCATCAACATTTTGACGGCTTATGTCAGAAAATTGTGTGGCCAAAAGGCAGTTTTCAGAGATTCACAATGCCAAACTTGAATAATATGAAATCATAATGAAAGTAAAGCTTGATTTGTTATTATGAGTTTGGCATTCTGAATGGAGATTGCAGTATTTATTTTTTAGGTTCATAAGTTCATAGGTAGGTACTAGGCTATTGGCCCTATGGCCTATGCAAGCCTAGCCAAAAAGGTACCCTGGCTTTCGCCACCCAAGAAAATTATTTTCCTGTGCCCCTGTCAAGCAGAACCACAGAAGTGATCCCCGGGGTGAATTTCCTATTACCCATCCAATCATCAAGATTTTTCTTGAATAGTGTTAATGAGCAGCTCTGTTTGACAAAGATAGGTAGTCTGTTCCAGAGTATGGGAAGTCTCTGGGACAGGAATCTATCCCTCCAGCATGTTCTGTTTATTGTGGTAACAAGGTTTAGGTCCCTAGAGCGTGTAGCTCGGAGGGATTGAGATTTCTTTAAGTGGAGCATGTCCAACAGCTCTGGGTTTGACATAGCTTTGTATGTTAGGCAGAGATTGCCTCTGAGTAGGCGATATGCAACGGAGTAAAGCTGGAGTTTTTGAGATGGTCTGCGTAAGGCATCTGTTTGAGGCCAGTAATCCTCTTTGTGAGGTATTTTTGCAGCCTTTCCAGTTGTTGTAGATGTCTTGTGAGGTACATACCAAAAGGGACGTTGTACTCTATAATGGGTCTAATGAGTGATGAGTTGAGGGGAACAATGAACTCTTTTTTTCTGGATGAGAAACTTTTGTGATGAGGTGTGCCATGTAGAAGGATTTCCTGACCACTGTGGCGATGTGATTATCAAAGAAGAGACTACTGTCCACCTGTGTCCCAAGGTCTCATCTCACTTTCGGTGTTAAGTAGACAACTGCCTATGTGGTAGTTCATGGGTACAGAGTTTTTACCAAAGGGGATGACAATGCACTTTTTGGCATTGAGCTTGAGACCATGTCTTTGACACCAGGCATCTGTCTCAGTGAGGCCCTTTTGTAGGATGTCCATATCATTAGGAGTTTCAATTATGGCTCCTAGTTTGCAGTTATCTGCGAACTTAGTTAGACAAAGACCTTCTGTGTTAGCCTGTACTTCAGAGAAGTAGATACCAAACAGGAGAGGACCCAGGACTGAACCCTGTGGTACTCCACTTGTCACTGGTCTGAAGTCTGATTTGGAGTCTGCTACTTTCACGGTGTGGGTTCTGTCAGTAAGCCAGCTGGCAACCCATCTTGTGACATAGGGATTTATACCTATTTTAGTGAGTTTATCTATAATTCCAGAGTGGGGGATCGTGTTGAATGCCTTGGTGAGATCTAGATAGGCTATGTGAACCACCTTACCCTCATCTATGGCTTTGTGACTACTTCAAAGAAGTCTATTAGGTTTAGGAGACATGATCTGCCTTTTACAAACCCAAACTGTGTGAGTTCCAGAGTTTGGAGATCACCAATGTCTTTGTTAATGAGTTCCATGATGATACATTCCAAGGCCTTGCAGACTAGGCTCATCAGGCTAATGGGGCAGTAGTTCCCGGGGTCTATTGTGGCCCCCCCTTTGTGGAGTGGGATAACTGTCATGATGCACCATTCAATGGGCACAAAGCCTGAGGTGAGGCTATGATTGAACATGTTACTTAGATGGGGTGCCAGTTCATTCTGTAGTTCATGTAGAAGGCAGCCTGGGATGTTGTCAGGTCCCATGGATGCTGTGTTCTTGGCTTTGGAGAGTGAAGTTTTTACCTGTACAGCCATGATTACAGGAACTTTGCATTCTTCTGTTATAAAGATGGGCCCATTAGGGGGTGAGAGGGGGGGTAAAGTTAGCACAGAACCTATCTGCCAAGGATGTTGGCAATATCAGTTAGTTCTGTATATTTAGTGTCATTGTGCTGTAACTCAGGGCAGATCTGAGTGTTGCCATTGAGATTTTTGATATAGCAATAGAATGCTTTGTGGTTGTCTTTAGAATCAGTGGAAATTTTATTTTCATAACTAGCTTTGGAGGATTTTATGAGGGATCTCAGCTTCTTACTGAGGTTGACCAGGGAGTTCCTCCAATCGTAGGATTTTACTCTTTTTTGCAACAGTTTCTTTCTTCTGTTGTAGAGTTTGTTTATGTCAGAAGACCACCAGATTGGCTTCCTTTTTTTGGAGGATAGCATCTTGGTTCCGTTAGGAATAGCATGATCCATGCACTCATGTAAGTGCTTATAAAGTGCATTTGTGTAGGATTCGGCAGTCGCACCTCTATTGTCCATCTGCATGGGTGTCATGAAGTTTGCCACTTCTGTCTTAAGAAGCGTGAAGTTGGCTTTGGAAAAACTTTTTTTACAGTTGTTTTCCTAATGGGGGGTGGGAGCGGGATGTGGATGTCTAGGGTGATTAGCTTGTGGTCGGATCTGACCAACAAAAAGCTGACCTCTGGTGTGGAACACCGGTCACCCATGTTGGTGATGACCAGGTCTAGGATATTGCCGCCCCTGGTGGGGGTATGGATAAGTTGATCCAAAGCATTGGAATTGATGATTTCCAGAAAACATTGAGCAAAAGAGTTGGTACATGAGTAGTTTTCCCAGTTAATGGTAGGGTAGTTGAAATCACCCATTATTAGAGTGTTGGGTTGTACCTTAATATTTTCCAGTGTATCAAGAAAAGAGGAGTAGGAATCATGGGGCATGGTGGGGGGTTTGTAGCAAGCTACAATCTGGATTGCTGTTTTGCCCAGAGTTAGTTGAACTTGGATAATCTCGGATGCATTATGCTGAGCAACTAGCTTGGAGGTGTGGATATCCTTAATGAATATGGACACACCTCCACCTTTAGTGTTTCAGTCCTGGTTTGGTGGCCGAAAAGTGTGGTATGAATTATAGCCTGGTAATGCAAGGGTGCTCTCTGGAGCTTTGAACCAGGTCTCTGTCACTGCACAGATGTCAATGTTCTCCATTTTAAGGAGTGCCTCGAGTGAGTGCATTTTGAGGTTTAGACTTCTAACATTGAGTAGCATTACACTCAGATTTTGCTTGCTTGTACCTGTTATGGTGGTGAATTTGACATTTGAACCTTGCCTAAAAAAGGCACTATAGGGGTGGCAAGAGCCTTTGCCAGTATCCGGAATCCCAAGGGCGACAGGTGCAGGCTATCTCTGGCAAAGCAGCATGGTCTGTCGATCATGTCATCCCAGGCAGACAGATACTGGATTCCCTTAGAATGACACCAGAAGCTTAGCCAATTGTTAAAGTCAATCATTTTGTCCTTGTACTGTGGTGTCATTCTGGGTGATGGCAGGATGATACTCAGGGCTAGGATCATACTGGCCTGGGCTACAAGATCGGAGAGCTCCTCCATGTCTCTTTTCATGTAGTCCAGGGAGGCATGTCTCAGGTCATTCACACCAACATGGACAATGACAGAGTCATATTTGTACTTGTTGTGGAGTGACCTGAGTGCGTGCATTATGTGGCAGATCCTGGCACCTGACAGGCAGCTGACCGTAACTTTTTCCTTGTTTAGCCTGGTGAGTGGAACATCAGTGTGCCTGACTATAGAGTCACCTATGACTAGAGTGTTGGGTACATTATGCCTTATGGGCTGTAGTTGAGTGGCACACTGAGTATGTGGGCTATGTGTCATTTGGGTTGTGTTGGGGGGTGTAGGTTGCTTGCATTTCTGCTTTGGAGGTCTCTGTTGTTTGGGCAGATTTGTATTGAGAGCCTCCGCAAATGTAGGTGTGAGTTTTGTGCTTCTGTGTGTGTTGTTTTGGTGGTGTAGGTTTTGAGGGACTATGTGATGAGTGTGGTGCAGTGCAGGTGTTTACCTTCTCCTCTTGACTGTCTAGGCCAGTCTTTGGTGAAGAGAACTTTGCTTCCAGTTTGGCTGTATAAGTGCATCTCTCATAGGTCATAGTGTTGGGTGGTAGGAGGAGAGGGTTGTCTGTGTACATGAGGCAATTGCTGTATTGTCCCAAGATGCCCAGATTCATCAGGTAGGCAGGAGAAAACACCAGAAGGTGACCTTTAGTCATGCCTGAATAGGTGCTTATTTATTAAGTACTAAAAACTGTTTTCCTCTAGACAAGTGAGGAAAGTTGAGTACTGTAGTAATTTGTAACTTATTTAGTGCTTACAATGAGTTCTGAACAAGTGCTGAGTTCAAAGAAACAGATGAGTGCTAAAACTAAAAAAACTGGCTAGTTGCAAGGGAAATTTTGAAGAACAGACTTTTTGGCGCCAGGAATAGTTTAACCCCAGTTAAGTAGGGGGGGGCCTAGGAGCTCACAAACAGTCCTGGACACAGCAAATCCGCATCTGACCTGCCACAGGAAAGGGGGGAAGCAAGCTTAGAATTTATTTTCCAGCAAAGTGGAAATGGAGAAAGCTGGAACAGAAGTTAATTCAATGTTAAGAATTTGAGTGGGTTGCTCTTCACAAATGTTCTCTATTAGATTGAGTGAACTAATGACACTAGACTGGGAGGAGTGTCACAGATCAAATATACAGTATGGGTGGGCAACTGCAAAGCCACCAAGTATAAGAACACACAACACTAGGGAGGGTGGGTAGGAAAAATTAAATTACAGTTCCTAGCTGTAGCCACTAAATGAAAGTTTTAAACAGATCAAGGAGCAGACTCGAGAATGCTTTTAACTGTAACAGACAAAAATGCACTGAAAAGCTCGGATAGAGCACTCACAAACAGAAAATACAAATCTCAGTATGAAAAAGCAGTTTACAGTTAAGTAATGTTAAAACAGTATAAAATAGTACATAAATGCAGTGAAACAATAAAAAAGCTTTATAACAGTGCAAAAATATAGTAGATCAACTGTATAGCACAATTATAAGCATTTCAGAAGTGCAGTTCAGTGAAATAAGTGTAAGAAATAACTTAGCCTGCTCTTGGAATCTTAAGGAATTTCCACTTATGCAATACAATCCAGAGCCTGACAATACAAGCAGAACCTTTATAAGACACAGGGTTTATATAGCAGTAAGAATGGAGGAGTTGGAAGATCAGATTACTACTCAGTCCCTGCTATTACCCAATCACTAGTACTACAGAAGTTCAGGAGGCCTTGTTACTCTCAATAATAATGAAGACAATCAGCAGAAAATGGCTGCCAGAAACACATGAAACTCAAACAAAAATACCATTTTGTTATTTATTTATTTATTATTTATTTGAAGTTTGTTTGCCAGGATGGTCCATTGGGCCGAATGAGCCCATTTTCAATGGAGTCCTGGGGAGAAAAGCTCTATAGATACAATATATAAAATAAGAGTTTGTTAAAGTACAAGAAGAATACAAATAAGCCAAAGTAAATGTTAATACAACTAGAAGACAAAGCAGAACAATATGTAACAATTCTTATGAGTTTACAATTTTTAGTGTCTATCTCAGTACAGTGAGGATCGGGTAAGTTACTCCTTTCCTCACTATAGTGCGATCTCGGAGTTGGTATACATAATTGCAGGGGGTGGGGGGGCAGGGGGGCAAAGAGGACATATGGACTTTTGAAACTGGAAGTCTGGTTTGTCGAATGTCGTTCGCCCTGTTTCTGATGTTCGATATTTTGGCAGAATGTTGTTTTTGTCTTCGCAGTTTTAGTTTGCTCTTTTGATAGGAATTCAGTTTGCAGTCAAGATTTTTGATGGTAAACCATATATCGATATACTGAGAGAGAGAGAGAGATAGATATATGTAGCTATCCAAATATACATATGGCTAGATAAATACGTAGATCTAAATCTGTTGATATGTGTGTGTGTGTGTGTGTGTGTGTGTGTGTGTGTGTGTGTGTGTGTGTGTGTGTGTGTGTGTGTGTGTGTGTGTGTGTGTGTGTGCGTTGATGTATACATCCAGCAGTACATGTGTACAATATATATATATATACACACTGCCTAAAGCCGGTTTATATATGCATGTAGATGTAACGCATAGATATGGTGATATGGTGCTTCGTGTTAGGTGAGATGTGTGCGTACCTTTCAGCTGTCCCTGCATTTGCATTATAAGCAGGATTTACAATCACATTTTTGCCATCTCCCTTGTACATTTTTAATTATTCCTTATAAAAAAAAAATCAATGTTTATAACTGGTCACTAATACCACTCATTTGAATTTCATACTTATGCCAACATCAATCTCACCAATAATAGCACATTTGTTAATGCAACTATAAGGGAACAATGGTAATATAGGTTCATATGTAAATACTAGGATAGCTGCCTTTGCTAGCCATAATGTGCCTAGCTAATTTTACTTTGATTGAATTAGCCGATCCCATTTGGTGTTGGATTGCCCTTACCCATCCCCTAATGAGAAATCATTTGACCAAACCATATGTAATTTTAGGGGACCTATGCATGGAATAAAGCATTTAGAAGCAGCTTCTGTCCATTACTAGCAGAGGGAGTAGTACGGGGGTAAACTATCTATTACACATCAATATATCCCAGTCCTGAATATGGACACAGCTGCACTTTGCTTTATGTGAACGGGTAGTCAGTTCCACAGCAGTGGTACCCTGTTCCAGATATTTATCATTCTTCTGAGGTCAAAGAAGAGGTTTAGACCACTGGACCAAGTATTTTCAATGCCTTTTCACTTGCAGATATGCAGTGGGTTCATTAAGATTGGGTCACTAGATGACTTGTATGCCAGACATGAGTCATCTTTTAGCAGTTTGTCAAAGGCAGCATCTGTCAGATTCTCATAGTTTGTGTGTTTGTAAATGATTTGAGATGAAATCATTTGGATACATAAAGTGACTGACATGGTGAATCTGTCTGAGTATGTCCCACATGCCAGTATGAGCCTAGCATTGAGCAGCATTCTACTTCTGCAACAATAATGCTGCGATATGAAAAAAGATGATAGAGATGTATGGGTGTGTGTGGCTATGCATATATGCCAGTGTGAGGTATGTGATACCTTCCCGAAGCCATGCTGTGTGGAGAGCCATGTCAGTGCAGCAGGCATGCTGTAATTATTGGGGTGGGACCACACCATTATAATTGAAGCAGTGTTTTGTGGAGAGGTAGGTAAAGCAACACACTTCAGCGGGTCATGGTGTGTGTGTTTGTGTGTGTGTGTGTGTGTGTGTGTGTGTGTGTGTGTGTGTATATATGTGTTTTCACGCATGTACTCAGAGTCTGTATGCAAGTGTCTGTAATTATTGCATGCATGGAGTAACCCGGCTGTGAAGTGACCTTGCTTTATTGGAAATGCTGCATATCTGCAAGTCAAATGGTACATGGGTTATTTGCTGTAAAGATCTTAACCTGGCATTTGACATTAATAGAACCTGCTGTAGGGACAGTTTTGTCTTCTAGTGGTTACCACACCTTTAGAACAGACTCACACTTCATGTCAAAAAGAGTACCTCATTGGCCCTCTTCAAACGCAGTCTGGACGTTTGGATGGGTAACCCTAATTGGACCCAGGGGGTTCTAGCCATGTCCCTCATGGACAAGGACAATAGGTGCTGATCATGGAAATAAGTGTAGAACTTGGCAAGGCTACTAAGGGCCCTTGGCTCCTTAGCCAAGTAACTTCTTGTGATCCTATGTAATATGTTTTGAACTGGTTACATGTAGTGGCACACAGTTGGTTAGTTGAGATACAACAGCTTAAGGACTGACTTTATTCATACTACCTCGAGTCCTCAGTATCTTCAATTAGATGATGTAAGAGCAGTGAAAACCAGATCTTAATAGAACTCTTGTGGTATACTGAGCTATTCTATCCAGTACTGGACAGCCACTTTGCAACTGCAGACTGACCTATTGCTATGGAAGTGATGGCCAACTGGTACACCTGAATCACTGCAGTGGATTTGCATGCATGGATGTGGACATAGTGACCTAACATAAGTTGATCTTGTAATAGTAGCCATGTCTCATTGATTTCTACACAACTGGCTTTTTTTTTTCATGGTTGTTAATGTATATGATCTACTCATATGTTGAATGATGGTCTAAGTACATATCCACACATTTCTCAGGTGGAGTGATGATGTATTTCTATTTTAAATCAGAGTTTGAGCAAAACACATGTTTTCCCTTACACGTGATCCAGTCTGTTAATACTGTTTATTTCCTTTGAAGTGATGCCTATCTAAAGTCATCAGATAGCACAATTAGGACACCTATGGGGTCATGGCTATGTGTGAGAAAAACTGCCAACCCATTACCTTATATCAAACCTGTTCTTCCATTGTCTCTCTCAAAAATAAAGCAGATTCATTTACATAGGAGTCCCAAGGTCTGCAGCTGCCTTTCAGATGGAATCACTGACATTTCCTTACTATGCCTTCCCCTTCATATTGAAAACACTCTGGTCATTGTTATTCAACTGCCCTCACACATTATGACTTCTGAAGTCATGCAGAGACACAAGACTGTTGTGTTTCTTAAGTATGGAGCTGTCAACCCTGCACTTCAGAAGATATGTTGCTGTGTTCTCTTGTAATGTGATTTGCATCAAATACCTTCCTAGACATTCCTTTCAGTTTGAATCCTGTGCCCTCATGTTTGTTCATTAATATTTGTCACCTCCATGGGGCGCTCTCCCTCTGTACTTCACTTCTGCCTTTTGATGCACATGCTTACACAAGGCATCGTTCTCACATGCCTTAATGATAGTGCATGTTTGAAAAATGAATGATAGCCAGTACACTGAATGTAATCATCTGCTTTCAGTCCACCCAACAGATTCATTTTATTTATTTAGGTTTTTTAAATAGTGCTTGTTTTCAACATTATCCAAGGTAGTGACAACAGAATATACCGTGTAGAACTCAAAATAAAAATATAGACCATTTGTTAAAAAGGCATGTATGTATGTGTCAGTACGACTCTAGCATGCACAGTGAGTGCAGTACTATAAACTGACCCTATAGGATGTACAAGTCATTGGGAAATAAGAAATCGGTATGAGGAAGAGGGCGAGGAAGGGTACATAGAGGGGAAGGGCAAAGTATTCAGGGAGAGAGAATTTAACACATAAACAATTGTGAAAGACAACAGTTTCATTACATTTGACACTGACATCCCTTTGAATTCAGCAGAGTATTCACTAGCTGACTAGATGAAGGGTGGGTGATAGGGTAGGCATGTGTCTGCATACACACACATATATTATATGAGCTCTATTTCTGTATTTCCATATAGTTATTTGTTCTTCACAGGTATGTTTGGGAGGGTCTGTTTATTTAAAATTAAAAAACATACACTGTCAAAGTCAACACCAGAATTTCCCTGCATTTGGCTTACACGTATTCTCTGACATAGTACAACCCATAATGATTTTTGGATAAGGTGTTGGCTTTGCATGAACACATAATTTAGCAATAACCCATGCCTGGGTGTGGGTAATGCTGGATTTACCCACGGTTGGCATGGTTTGATCACGAGGCGAAGTCCGAGTGGCCAAACAAAGGCAACCGTGGTAGATCCAGCATTA
This sequence comes from Protopterus annectens, assembly GCF_019279795.1. Classification (NCBI taxonomy): domain Eukaryota; kingdom Metazoa; phylum Chordata; order Ceratodontiformes; family Protopteridae; genus Protopterus; species Protopterus annectens. The sequence continues at coordinate 1,506,982,989 of NC_056744.1, forward strand.
CCCACACCCAGAAGTGGGTTATTGCTATTATACAATGACATTATTTAAGAAAAAAAAATACTTGGTTTTCGTAAATAATGGCATTGTATAATGCCTCCTTGCTGCCCTTCCGCAGCTGTCTTCTTGTATTCTGTGGTAGTTCTGATGTACTGTGCATATGTATACTTATGCAGTACATCAGAGCTTTTTTTTAAAGCTGTCTCGCTATGTTAAACTCCTTTAACATAGCGAGACACTTTTGAAAAAGCAACGGAAATCTTGCTTTCTCCGTTGCTTTAGAAAGTGTCTTGCTATGTTAAAGGAATTTAAAATAGCGAGGCAGCTTTAAAAAAAGTAACGGAGATCTTCCTTTCTCCGTTGCTTTTTTTAAAGCTGTCTCTCTATGTTAAACTCCTTTAACATAGTGAGACACTTTCTAAAAAGCAACGGAGATCTTGCTTTCTCTGTTGCTGTTAAGAAAAAAAAAAAAAGACTTATACTAATGGAAAAAGTCCGGGCGACCGGACCCTTTTCCATTAGTATAAGTCTGATTTACAACGTGCACACTGACCAATCAGCATGCATGTTTTGGAATATTAGTGGGGAGGGGTCGTTGTATAATGGCATTTATTCCACTTTACACCTCTGTTTCGTAAAAGGGATGCCAATAGTCTTATTTTGTGAGCCTAACATTAGTAGTAGTTTTTTTTTTTTAAGTTTCTGATTTGGAAGCTTTCTACGAGTCTGTGCTGAGAGCTGATAGATATGCTTGCATGTATACAACTAAGACAGGCAGCATGAAGCAATCATAACAGAACCTAGTAGGTCCCATAAGAGGCTTGGGAGGTTGTTAAGAAGAAACAAAGCTATTTTATTTTTCAGCTTGGCATTATGTAAGATGGTTTAGGTTCTGCTACGACAGATTTACTACGCAAAAATAACCAAGTGAACAGCCAGAAAACTATCCAAAGTAAATGTATTACTGTCCATATTTAGGAAATTGATACATTGGCCTAAATTGTGGCTTGATATTTGTGTTTTCTTTCTTATTTTAACTCCTAATTCCTGATAAAACACTACTCAAAAGTCAGAAGTAAAAAACATATGAAGGAAGAGTTTCAGTGGCACACCAGGCTGTGATTTCTTTGTCTATTGTCATGCAAACTTGACTAAGTAGTTGAACCTAACCAAGCTGGAAATGTGAGATTCTGACTCATTGAAGGAGGGGAGATGGGAGGAGTAACTTGGTCAGGAACTGCAACTAAGAAAACTGCTCTTTGCAAAAAATCTTATTTTATCTCAGTAATCTGTTGACACTTTTGCAAGCTTCTTTCAGAAGCTTCTTTCAGAGAATGTGTAGTACATTAGTACATTAATGCCATCTGGAAGCAATTTTATACCCTTCCAATACACAAAGAAGGAAACTATACATATATAACTAATTTAGACCCATAGCCATACTTTCACCACTTTCCAAAATTCTGGAAAAATGTATACACAATCAAGTCTTACACTACCTTCTGCAAGAAAATCTACTCACACCTACCCAACATGGCTTTCGTCCCATGCACAGCACTACAACTCTCCTGTCTTTCCTAAACTCTGTATCACTAGCTAGAGACAGTAACAAATGTATTTCCTGTCTCTTCACTGACTTCTCTAAAGCCTTTGATACAGTCTCTCATAAACTTCTTCTCCTTAAACTAGCAGACTTACACTTCTCTCCATCCACCATATCTTGGTTTAACAGCTAACTCTCTGATAGACTCCAATCAGTCAAATGGATCTCAGCTTTCTCCCATCTTCTTCCTGTTTAAATGGGTGTTCCACAAGGCTCCATTCTTGGGCCCCTTCATTTTAACATCTTTACCAACCTTCTCTACTCTTCCTGTCCTGGATCCTCATTGATACAATACGCAGATGATTCTACACTTATCAATATTGCTGAATCACCAACTCAACTAAAATCAGACACACAGTCCTCTTTTAACTCTGTAGAAAACTGGCTATCTGAAAACCAACTTATCCTTAATCCAAAGAAAACCAAATTACTACTCTTTCTACCTAAAACCCTTAACCACTTAAAGTCTTCCTTCTCCATACTGTCACAAAATACACCAGTACAAAACTCTTAGGTGTTACTATTGATGATAGAGTAACCTTTGATTTACAGTAGTAGGAAACAATCCTCGGTTCTACCACAGCTGTAAAAATGTTAAAAACGGACTTTAATCTTCAGTAAAAACAACAAAAAACAGGAGCACAGTAAAATTCCTTGATAAGCGCTTTCGGCTTACTAGCCTTCATCAGATCATGTATCTTGGCTGTGCTCACCCTAGATTTAAAGACAGAATAAACCAATCAGTGTTCCAGACACATAGTCATAACCAATGGAAACTCATTAGTTTGCATACAGCATATCTCCTGTGTCTTGCTGTGAGCCAGTCATTATTGCATCTCAAAGTATCAAATGTCTGATATCCTAGTGGCAAAGCTATCCAATAGCAACAAGGTTAATGATTTGCATACAGCATAAATCCTGCTTCTTGCTACATCCAATCATATTTATGCCTTCGGATATCCAATCTACAATTCTCTTGTCCTGTAGCTATCCAATAGCATCAAAGGGACTAAATTCCTTTAGTTGCCAGAGCATATTATCACTCAGTTCATTCAGCACTATGCAGTACTTCAAGTAGCACATATATTACAGTTTTGTAAGTGCAATAGCACTAGTATTCTTGCATATAAATTCATATTATGTGCATAATTCACAGTATAACAAATTAATACATATGCCCATGTGGTCTACAGAGTGACATACTTTATGCCTCCTGAAATATTCTTAGCTATTTGCTCCTTGTTCTACAAAAAATACTGCCTGGTCACAAATTCAGCATAGTGTAATGCACCACAAAGAGTGTTTCCACTGCTGCAGCTTTCCTTATTTTTATCAGTCTCTGCCTTAAATAATTAGACTGCAAATGATGTAAATATATTCGCAGAACAACATGGCAAAAATATTTAGTAGCTCTTATATTCCATTACCATAATAATAAGCTTGCACTCACTACTGATCAGGGTCCAAGTCTTGACAGCAAAAAATACTGCTAAAATGCTAACCTCATAGATTAGAGTCAAAGACCACTTTACATCTGTTTATTTCTTGGTCTTGAGTTAAATGTGTACTGTGTTTTGAACTTATCTCAACCAGGGCTGTTGCAATTCATTTGTTTCTATCCATTTGGAATTAATTGAGTAATTGTTCATAAGTTGTAAAGCACGGATATACACCTCTTACTCTTTTTCTATTCTCTCCACCATTATAGGAAGCATTGTTTGCTGCAAATTAATACTATCTTACCAGGGGTGCTTGGATGGTTCATAAATACCAACTTTCACAAACCAAACCAGGGTGAGAGTCAATAAACAAGATGCCTAAAAACTAAGTTCTCAATTTATCACTAAGAGCCCAGACACTTCTTTACTGCCAACATTAATCTAAGCTCTCTTTCTGTCTATGTTTTCTCCTTGTAAGTGTACACAGACAGTGATGATGGAGGGCTTTATTTCTTTCTCTTTATACTTTACTCTTATTTATATGTACTACCTACGTTTCATTACATAGTATCCACTCTTTGTTTTCCATCTGCATTAGTCAAGCAGAGAACCAGCTATGGACTAACGTTTTCTTCTTTCCTCGTCTTATTTTGTATTTTCAAATACCCTAACTTCTACTACAAGGAGGCGTATGAGGACAGAATTGTCTGAATCATGTACCAGGTCATCAAAAATATAAGGACAAGCTCTAGCATAACTTCCAAGAAACTGACTATAACAATAAAGTAATACCATCATCACAAAATGTTTGTTAATTCATATGTTTTATTTTGATACTACTTGTATTTCATCTGTTGTCACTATCAAGAGCTCACATTATACCACAATGGGGGTCTTAGTCCACTTCCTCAAATGGAAGATAGTTGATATGGGAGGGAATAGTTAACAAGGAAAGCTGGGCAATTAGAAATATATAGTGCCTGATGTAGATGACGTAGAATTCTATAAAAACTTCCTAAACCTCTTGCAAAAAACATTGATGTAGACATATTTAATCTGTTAGTGGAAGATTTCAATTTAATACTAAAACAAACAGGAAGACAGACTTTATAGTAAGAAGAAATATCATAAAAAGTTCAAAAGGAGTTCAAAAGTTGGATGGTAACCAGCAAATGGGTAAATATATGGAGGAATGCAAACCATGGCATAGTGGCCCAACCTTTTCCAGAAATCTATCCCAACAAGACAGTAGGACAGACATAATAATGTCAGAAGCACATCATTTAGACAAAGTGAATAGCCCAATTATACACACAATTCTACTATCTGATTATACTCCTGTTACAGTAAGCATTTCCGTGGATGAGCTCCAGACCAGAGTTAGATCGATGGGCTCATTTCAACTTGAACAACCAGCAGGCCAAAACAGAGTTTAGTTAGATATCTCAAAAATGCTCAAAATAAAAATCCAAGACAATAATGGTACTCAAACAGGCTCTTGTGGGGAGGGTGGAAAGCAGCGATATGAGGGAACATTATGAAGAGTGAAGGTCACTACAGCATGACAAAATGCTGGGAACTGAAAGAGGTACAGAGGAGAATAGTGACAGGGGCAAAGAATAAGCAGCTATGGCATCTGGAGATGAAACTGAGTACAGAAATAAATATAGAAGAGCTGTCCAAGATAGAAGCAGAACATCGTAGGAAAGGAAAATTATGGTGGTTAAACAGGTAGTGCAATTCTAAGTGTCTGGCCTGTTTTTTGAAGTAATGGCTATCTAAGAGCTCCATTTTGCAAATATACATGCAGTCTGGAAACATTATCTCAGAGCAGGAGTGTTGATGGTCTCTTGCAAGTATTATATCCTTCTAGATAAGGTCAGGTCCACCACAGATGACCAAGTTGAGGTATGCTGTGTGCACAGATTTGCCCTCGTCAATGGCCTTGGTCACATTTTCAAAGAAATCCAGCAGATGTAGCAAGCAGGATCTGCCCTTCATGAAGCTGAATTCAGTAGGAGTCAGGGTTTGGAGGTCACCTATGTCTTTATTTATGAGGTCCATAATGATACGTTCTATGACTTTACAAATGAAGCTGGTTTGCTTATTTTGTGGGGTCAGGATGTGTGATACCATTTGTCACTAGTTTTGTGAATGTTTGGGTCCTACCGTTTAGGTTATCTACATAGCTGTAAAAGGTCTTATGGTTATCCTTGGCTGTACTTGACAATTTTCTCTCAAAGAAGCCCTTGGAAGTTTTGACAAGTTTTCTTATTTGCCTGTTGAGGCTGAGGATTGTGCTTTTCCATTGTCAGGGCCTCGCCTTTGTTTTCTTGGACAGTAACCTTTTGCATTTATTTTAAAGTTTGTTGATGCTGGATGTTCACCATGGCAGATTGTTTTTACTTGGGGATCTGACTTTGATTCTTTCTGGTACAGCCAAACTTACACACTTATACAAGGGATTGTACAGTGCTTTAGTGTAAGCTTCAGCATAGTTACCACTTCCAGCTTAGGTTGGTGTTTGGAATGCATTTATACCTTCACCTAGGAGGGTATTTGCCTTGGTGATGTTTTTTAGTCTGATTTCACCCTTTCTGAGTTTTGGTGTAGCACCAGCTGGAAGATGACTCAGTCGTGGTCAGTTTTAACTAATGAGGGTCTGACAGTTGTGCCAGTGCATCTGTTTGATATGTTGGTGAGGACCAGATCTGCTACTCTTTTCTGGGTATGGTTTATTTGTTCCAGGGTATTTGCATTAACAAAGTCAAGGAACATTTGCTCTAGCGAGTTAGGGCTAACTTAGGTTTCCCAGTTGATCATGGTGGGATAATTGAAATCACTCATAACCACTGTGTTCGGTAAAATTTGGATTGCCTCCAGTTTGATCAAGTAGGCTTCATGGGTAGCGTGACCAATGTGGGGGGATCCATAACTGGCTATGACGTGAATGGAGGTGTTACCCAATGTAACCTTGACCTGGAGTAACTCTATGGATTTGTCCAGTCTAACTATACGGGAGGTGAATTTATCTCTAATATCGATTAAAACACAATCTCCTTTGGTTTTTACATGTTGATTTTGCAGTCTAAAGGTGTGAAAGGCATTGTATTCTTGCAAGGTTGGAGTACTCTCTGAGGGCTTGAACCAGATTTCAGTGATGGCACAGACATTTACATCTTCTAGTGATAGAAGTGCTTCCAGGGAGTACAGCTTTTGGTTTAAGCTCTTAGCATTTAGCAGCATGACCCTTATACAGCTCCCCCAAACATATTCAGTGAATTTAGTTCACACCATAGCTCTCAACCTCTTAGCACAAAAAACTGGACAAAGCCAATAACTGGGAATACAGCCCCAAAAATAGAGACAAATTTCAAATATTGATCTTATAAACTTAGAAAATTGCTGGAATAAAAGGATTTGTGTTACCATGTATTTTCTGAAGAATATGAAGTCTGAAATTCAAATACCTGTCATTATTTACTGAATTCAATCCTTTAATGATTTGCCACAAAAATCCAGAAAACCAGAGATTCTATGAGTAGCAGAAAAGAACAAAAATATGAAGCAAAAATCTGGACAGTTTTCATAAGTGGTGGTGGGTTGGGAATTCAGGCTCTTGCTTTTGAGCCTGAGTAACTCTAGCCACCAGATATATTTAACTGGGGCATTATACACACACACACACACACACACACACACACACACACACACACACACACACACACACACACACACACACACACACACACACACACACACCTATAAGTGGAATATCCCTATATAATAAAACATTCTTACTGAAGTTGGTGTGCCTTGTTTGCTGTGGCATAGACTGGATTTGGACCTGCTGGATCTAGCTTTGTTTGTGTAACTTGAGCACTAATCCAGGCATTCTCTAAAGTATTCAATTGTATTTATTACTGCTTGGTAGTAACTTGATTAAAGTGTAGCTATCATTCTAAGTATTTTGGATTAAGCACTTGGGCTTCAGACCAGTTGTTTTACATTAGGAAGGTTTGTGGCATGCACTGTGGTGGCAGGACAGGTAGCTTTCATCCTTCTAAGTTGGGAACTGCTGATTGAGAGCCCAGTGTCTGTTATTCTTAAAGTGTATTAGTTCTGGTTTAAGCACTTGGGCTTCAGGCCAGTTATTTTACATTAAGAAGGTTCGTGGTCTGCACTCTTGTGGGAGAAGAGGCTGGACTCTGCCCTTCTGAGCTGGGAATTTCTGGTTAAAGGTTTATAGTGCCTGAATATTTGAACTGTATCTTACTGAAATTGGTACACCTTGTTTGTTGTAGCATAGACTAGATCCAGGCCTGCTGAATCTAGCTTTGTTTATATGCTTGTTGTTTGTTTGCTTGTTATTTCCTGGAACGCTAATTCCACCTAATACATGGCTTCTCAGTGCTTCTGTGGATCACTAGTGATATCTGCATTGCTTACTGTACTTATTTCCTTGTTTCACTTGAAAGAAAGTTACTGTTTGTTGTTTTTGCATTTAAGTTGCCTGTAACACATTGCACTTAAGTTACCTGGCACTTGCTCACTAAAGCAATTATATAAGTCAGCACTAAAAATTAAAAGCACTACACCCTCACTCCCCACTGGCCCTTGTTTTCAATTATTAAGGAATTCCCAATATTATTCTAGCATGTCCAAAGGTCAGTTGTCAATCTCCTCTCTGGTCCAGCTGGTGAATCTGGGAATCTTGAGGCAATGTTACAACTGCCTCATGTACACAGACAACCCTCTCCTCCTCCCAACAAATTCCAACACATGTGAGAGATGCAACCATATAGCCAAACTGGAGGCTAAGCTCTCTCAACTCAGTACTGGCATAACCAGTCAGGAGGAGAAGGAAACCACACTCACTACAATTCCAGTCTCACATAGACCTACCACGACAGCAAACCAAACACATAATCACACAAAAACATACTTGGAGGCTCTAAATAAAGATCTGCCTAAGCAGCATAGACCTTCAAAGCAGACACCCAAGCAACTGCTACCCCAAAACAAAACACGTGCAACACATATCTCACAAAGCCAGTGTGCCAAACAGTCACAGCCCTTAAGACTAAACAACACACCTGATATACTTGTAATAGGTGACTCTATCATCAGGCACACTGACGTCCCGCTCACCAGGCTGAACAAGGAGAGGGTCACGGTGAGCAGCCTGTCGGGTGCTAGGATCCGCCACATAACACAAGCACTCAGGTCACTCCAAGGCAAGTACAAATATGACTCAGTCATTGTTCATGCTGGTGTGAATGACCTGAGACGTACCTCCCTGGACTACATGAAAAGAGACATAAAGGAGCTCTCTGAGCATATAGCCCAGGCCGGTGTGACCCTGACCATGAGTAGCATCTTACCCTCACCAAGAATGATGCCACAATATGAAGACAAGATGATCAATTTCAACAATTGGCTTAAGTACTGGTGTCATTCAAAGGGGATCCAATGCCTGTCAGCTTGGGATGATATGCTCGACAAGCCACGATGCTTCACTAGGGACGGCTTGCACCTGTCACCCCTGGGCTTTCGGATATTGGCAAAGGCTCTTGCTACCCCCATAGTGCCTTTTTTAGGCTAAACCTCAAGATGCACGCACTCAAAACTCTCCTTAGCATGGAGAACATCGATATCTGTGCAGTAACAGAAACCTGGTTCAGGGCTCCCGAGAGCACCCCAGCACTACCAGGTTATACCTCATACCATGCTTTTCAGCCCCAAAACTTGGCCCGAACCACAAAAGGAGGGGGAGTATCGATATTCATCAAAGATATCCACACCTCCAGGTTGGTGGCAAAGCACGAAGCATCAGAGACTATTCATGTGCAACTAACAGTGGGTAAAACTGCCTTCCAGTTTATAGCCTGCTACAGACCACCCTTCCAAACACAGGAACCCCACTCGGCCTTCCTGAGAAGACTCTGGAAAATATGAAGGTCTCTCCAAACACCATTATATTGGGTGACTTTAACTACCCAAACATAGACTGGGAGCATTACTCTAGCTCCAACACCCTAGCCCAAAGGTTCCTAGAATTTATAAACTCAAATGCTATGGAACAACTTGTTACCACTCCCACAAGAGGGGAAAACATACTGGACCTGATCATCACCAACATGGGGACTCTATGCTCCAGACCAGAAGTGTATCCCTCACTGGTAAGATCAGACCATAAACTAAGCTCACTGGATATTCACATCCCGACCACACCCCCTGCCCAGAAAACCACAATGAAAAACTTCTCTAAAGCAAATTTCACACTCCTCAAAACCGAGGTGGAATCCTTCAAAGCCCCCGGGCCTGTGGAAAATACGGCCCAGACCACAGAATCCTTTATAAACGCATTCTATGAACACCTTCAGGAATGCATGGATCATGCAATCCCAAATAAAACCAAGACCCAATCTTCCAAAAGCAGACGTCCTGTCTGGTGGACCCCAGCCATAAACAAACTATACAATAGAAGGAGGAAGCTACTAAATGATAGAGCAAAATCCCAAAAAGGGAAGGCATCACTGATCAGTATTACCAAAAAACTACGGGCACTCATAAAATTGTCTAAGGCCAGCTTCGAGAGAAAAATTGCACAGGACACTAAGGATAATCACAAGGCTTTCTTTAGTTATGTTAGGAACCTGGGTGGTAATTCCCAGATATGCTCAGAATTAGTCCAAAATGACAAAAAATACACTGTACCCACAGACATTGCCAACATCCTAGCTGACAGGTTCAGCGCAAACTCCCCCCACCAAAAGGGCAAATATCTATCCCAGCAGAGTGCTTGCCCCCCTGACATCTCACATGCTCAGGTAAGAGCCGCCCTCCAAAGCAAAAACACAGCATCAATGGGACCAGACGGTGTCCCGGCTGCTTCCTACATGAACTCCAAGAAGAGCTAAACCCAAACATAAAACTACTGTTCAATCTCAGCCTTACTACAGGATATGTGCCCAAAGAGTGGTGTACAGCAACAGTGGTCCCTCTCCATAAAGGTGGTGCCTCAACGGATCCTGGAAACTATCGCCCCATAAGCCTGACTAGCTTGGTCTGCAAAGCTATGGAAAGGATCATCATGGACCTCATAAATAAAGATATTGGGGACCTACAGACACTGGATCCTACCCAGTTCAGCTTTGTTAAGGGCAGATCCTGCCTCTTAAACCTGTTTGATTTCTTTGAAACAGTCACCAAGGCCATTGATGAGGGGAAGGTGGTCCACACAGTCTACCTGGACCTCGCAAAAGCCTTCGATACAATACCCCACTCGGGCATTATAGATAAGCTCACCAGCTTAAATATAAACCCCCATGTCACTAGGTGGATTGCAAACTGGCTCAAGGACAGAACCCACATGGTTAGAATTGCTGGAGCCATGTCAGACTCCAAACCAGTTACAAGTGGTGTCCCACAAGGTTCAGTCCTGGGACCTCTCTTGTTCGGTATATATTTCTCGGAGGTATAGGCCAACACGGAAGGGCTGTGGCTGACCAAGTTCGCAGATGACTGCAAACTGGGTGCCATAATTGACTCTCCAGCCGACACAAGCATCCTCCAAAAGGGCCTCATAGAAACAGACAACTGGTGCCAGAGCCATGGCCTCAAGCTAAATGGCAAAAACAAAGTGGCCACAAATTACCCTAGGTGGTAATCCATTAAGTACAGAAGAAGTAATTAGGGACCTGGGGACACAAGTTGATAGCAATCTCTCATTTGACAACCACGTGGCCAAAGTGGTTAGAAAAACATTTTATATAGCCCACCTAATCATGAAGGGATTCACATCTAGATCAGGGGAGGTCATCGTGCCTCTTTACTCATCCCTCATCAGGCCCATAATTGAGTTCAATGCCCCTTTAGGGATGTACCTTACCAGACACCTGCAGCAACTGGAAAGACCCCAAAAGTACCTCACCAAGAGGATCAAAGGGCTCAAACAGATGCCATATGCTGCCCGGTTAAAGAAACTCCAGCTCTACTCAGTGGCATACCGCCTGTTCAGAGGCGATCTGTGCCTGACATATAAAGCCATGTCCAACCCGGAATTAATGGACATGCTGCACCTCAGAAAATCCAAATCCCATCGAGCTACGTGCTCGAGACTTGAACCTCAGCACTGAAATAAATAGGACATGCTGGAGGGACAGATTCATAACCCAGAGGCTCCCTTCACTCTGGAATAAAATCCCAGTCCAGGTTAGGCAGAGTCCCTCATTGACTCTCTTCAAGAGGAATCTTGATGAGTGGATGGGAGATCGTAGGTTTACCCCGGGTATCACTTCTGTGTCACTGTTAGACGGAGGCACAGTATACTAACCTCGAAAAAGGGCATAGCAAAATAAATTTAAAATGGGTGGCAAAAGCCAAACACATTCTGGCTAGGCTTATAAATGCCCTAGGGCAGATAGCCTAGTATGAACCTATGAACCTATGAACGAATGTCAATATAACCAAATTCCCTTGAAGAATTTTGTTTTAAACCAACTATGATAGGGGGAAAATGATTCTCTTCTGGTGTTACATGTAAATAGTTACTTGTGAATTTTAATATCCAGATTGTTTCTACTACACTTAGTCTGTTTGAATGCTATTTTATGTTTTTTTTTACTGCCTTTGAGTATTATCACTAATACTGACATACCTTTGCTGATTGTGTATATACCTTTTTGTGCTGTTCTTGGTTTTGCTACAGCCCATTCTTCGTCCTTTTTGTTTTTTGATATAGTTATCCAATTATATTTTGCCTTGCATTTGTTTAGCAATTATAACAGCATGACATCATATTTTAAATTATGAAATGTATTTATTTATTTCCAGTTTGATTACAGGGGAAGTCCACTGGGCCAAGAGAGTCCATTTTCAGTGGAGGCCCGGGGAGAAAATCTCCATGAAACAGATTACAGTAAAGATAGCAGTCCAATAAAAATAGGGTACAACTACAAATACATATCAAATAATATAAAGTGTGAGCAATATTGCCCATAGTGGAAAAATATCGTGCAGATACATTTTAACAAATTCACACAGTTAAAGTCAAAGTCAAAAGCTATTTACAATATCTACAGAGTGTGAGAGATTGTATTGGAATTAGCTATAGAAGCTTATAGCCAGCTATAAGGTGCTTAGGTTCTCAGGAGGATACCCTCCCAGTGGCTTTTGTTAAAGAGATCTAGGTAGGGAGAATGCAGTTACGTTTCCATTTGGAGGAGAGGTAGGTGTAAAGCTGTGTTTTGAAGTTGTTTGTATTTGACATTGTCTTTAGTGTGGAAGGGAGAGAGTTCCATTTCTTACCTAAGGAGAAGAGAAGTTGTCCAGCAGGATGTTTGTTTTTCATAAATTTCATTCAGATGTAAAATAAGATAAACAAATAAATAATTTTTCAGTAGTGTAACAGAAAAATGAATGGGGATGGATAGCATAAAGAGGAACTAGTAAGGTTTAGTGGTAGAGGAGACTAAGATGAGAGGGACAGTTGAAAAAGGTAAGAGAAGATTGGAAAAGCTGTACGGGGGAAGATAACAGAATAAGAATATAAACAGTTCTGTTGTGATTGAGAGGGTGAGAGTGAAATGTCTGTTGAAATAAAGAGACCAAAAAAATTGCCTGGAGATGGGATTGTAAATGAAAGATGTAAAAAAGTTGATAGAAGTTTATTGGAGAAGTTTGGGAAAGAGATGTAAACCTCCAACACACTACATATAAGAGCTGAAAACTCTGTGGCTCGTATGTAATTCTGCCTGAATTCCATTCTCCAAAAGCTGTTGGAGCCAAATGATTATGTGGCTGATTCCAAACTGAAGGATGGCTGAACTTCACATATTAGGTTAGCTAAATCTGTCCATATAAAAGGACCTGCTGATCCTATGACTCAACTGATGCTACATCCAGAGCAGCAATGCTGAGATTGTTTTTAAGAAGGTATGCCTTGGTTGTGTGTGAAAATGTTGCAGAAGATAGTAACACACATTGTATGGGTGATGCAATTGTTGGTGATGGTGTTTTGGTTTCCAATATATCAGAACTGTTTAAGGCCTGGGAATACAACAACACTATACCTCCCAAATGATTTTTTTTTTTTTTTTTTTTTTTTCCTTTTAAAAAATGTTTTTTTTTTTTTGTCATTGGCATGATCTGAGGGATAGAAAGATATATATAATGACACTTGAGTTCAGACTTCAACTTTTAATTTAAATGAATGCAACACCTTACTCTAACTTTTTACTCTACTTTCCAAGCAACATAAATATTTAGTATCTGTTACTATTTTGGGGCCTTTGCTCCCCAAATTTTGACAAGCTTTGTCCTGATTTCTTGCACTAACAAGTTGACAGGTATGAGCAACACTGTCCGATAAGAGCATCATTATCCTATCTTTTTTATTTTTCTCATAAGAACTTAACTTCTCCAAAGAGGCATCATTGCAGTAAACCTGTGCAAAATCCTCCTCAGATCACATAAATCCAAATTTATGAAGTGATCCCTTATGGCATTTAACTTCGTCAGAGACATATTTGCAGTAAACCTGTGCAAAAAACCTCCTCAGATCACATAAATCCAAACTTATGAAGTGATCCCTTATGGCACAAGAAAAAGGTCCTTCTTTAAAATTATATTGATTTTGTACAATAGAACTTGGCCTTTGTATACTATTAAATTATAAGGCAAGCAATGATAAGTTAATTTAGCGACTGCCATTTAAGCTATTTGGATTTCCCTGTGTAAATCTTGCTTTAAAATAGTTTACCTTACAAGGCATATAATTTTTAAGCTAAGGTTTGCACATAGAATATAATCTCTTTATGAGCCTGACACTTGAATTCTGTTTTATATCTCTATTGTTATGTTTACTAAAAAGAGTGAAAAGTTATCATTTTTTGGTTTAATGGTTCAATTTCAGTGGCTTTATATATTTTGCCATAAGCTTATTTTGCACTATAAAGTAATGCAAAAATGCAGAGATTTGTTTCTGTTTTTCACTGATGTCTTATTTGTATTTAATCGCAATCTATTCAAAGTTTAGTTATAATTTTTCCTGCACATTAGAAAATAATACCATCATACAGGTTAGGTTGTTTTTTTCCTTTGACAAAGCTTCTGATTAATTATGATATTGCAGCTCTCATACATTGCAACACAATATAGATTCGGCTGGAATACAAGAGTAATCTGCCTCATTTTAAACATTGAAGTTAATTGCTTCCCAAGGAATTATTTTATTTCATTTACATTTGTTTACCGGGTAGTGTCCAACCTGGCCAGGAGCCTGGTTTCAGCAGAGACCGGGGAAGAAAAGCTCCAAGACAAGTAGTTGATAGCGTGATTTCACATGAATGATATCACTGGAGAGGAGAAGTATAAGTTGGAATGCATGCATTGTTAGAGTAGAAGTAGTCAGCCTGGGTGGGTACAGGAGCATGACACAGCCTGTGTGTGTGTGTGTGTGTGTGTGTGTGTGTGTGTGTGTGTGTGTGTGTGTGTGTGTGTGTGTGTGTGTGTGTGTGTAGATATAAATATATATATATATATATATATATATATATATATATATATATGTGTGTGTGTGTGTGTGTGTGTGTGTGTGTGTGTAGTACATATATGTATATAGGTTTACCATCAAAATTTTGAAGGCTTGTGTCAGAAAATTGTGTGGCCAAAAGGCAGTTTTCAGAGATTCACAATGCCAAACTTGAATAATATGAAATCATAATGAAAGTAAAGCTTGATTTGTTATTATGAGTTTGGCATTCTGAATGGAGATTGCAGTATTTATTTTATAGGTTCATAGGTTCATAGGTAGGTACTAGGCTATTGGCCCTATGGCCTATACAAGCCTAGCCAAAAAGGTACCCTGGCTTTCACCACCCAAGAAAATTATTTTCCTGTGCCCCTGTCAAGCAGAACCACAGAAATGATCCCAGGGGTGAATTTCCTATTACTCATCCAATCATCAAGATTTTTCTTGAATAGTGTTAATGAGGAGCTCTGTTTGACAAAGATAGGTAGTCTGTTCCAGAGTATGGGAAGTCTCTGGGACAGGAATCTATCCCTCCAGCATGTTCTGTTTATTGTGGTAACAAGGTTTAGGTCCCTAGAGCGTGTAGCTCGGAGGGATTGAGATTTCTTTAAGTGGAGCATGTCCAACAGCTCTGGGTTTGACATAGCTTTGTATGTTAGGCAGAGATTGCCTCTGAGTAGGCGATATGCAACGGAGTAAAGCTGGAGTTTTTGAGACGGTCTGCGTAAGGCATCTGTTTGAGGCCAGTAATCCTCTTTCTGAGGTATTTTTGCAGCCTTTCCAGTTGTTGTAGATGTCTTGTGAGGTACATACCAAAAGGGACGTTGTACTCTATAATGGGTCTAATGAGTGATGAGTAGAGGGGAACAATGACCACTTTTTTTCTGGATGAGAAACCTTTTGTGATGAGGTGTGCCATGTAGAAGGATTTCCTGACCACTGTGGCGATGTGATTATCAAAGAAGAGACTACTGTCCACCTGTGTCCCAAGGTCTCATCTCACTTTTGGTGTTAAGTAGACTACTGCCTATGTGGTAGTTCATGGGTACATTGTTTTTACCAAAGGGGATGACAATGCACTTTTTGGCATTGAGCTTGAGACCATGTCTTTGACACCAGACATCTGTCTCAGTGAGACCCTTTTGTAGGATGTCCACATCATTAGGAGTTTCAATTATGGCTCCTAGTTTGCAGTTATCTGCGAATTTAGTTAGACAAAGACCTTCTGTGTTAGCCTGTACTTCAGAGAAGTAGATACCAAACAGGAGAGGACCTAGGACTGAACCCTGTGGTACTCCACTTGTCACTGGTCTGAAGTCTGATTTGGAGTCTGCTACTTTCACGGTGTGGGTTCTGTCAGTAAGCCAGCTGGCAACCCATCTTGTGACATAGGGATTTATACCTATTTTAGTGAGTTTATCTATAATTCCAGAGTGGGGGATGGTGTTGAATGCCTTGGCGAGATCTAGATAGGCTATGTGAACCACCTTACCCTCGTCTATGGCTTTGGTGACTACTTCAAAGAAGTCTATTAGGTTTAGGAGACATGATCTGCCTTTTACAAACCCAAACTGTGTGGGTTCCAGAGTTTGGAGATCTCCAATGTCTTTGTTAATGAGTTCCATGATGATGCATTCCAAGGCCTTGCAGACTAGGCTCATCAGGCTAATCGGGCGGTAGTTCCCGGGGTCTATTGTGGCCCCCCTTTGTGGAGTGGGATAACTGTCATGATGCACCATTCAATGGGCACAAAGCCTGAGGTGAGGCTATGATTGAACATGGTACTTAGATGGGGTGCCAGTTCATTCTGTAGTTCATGTAGAAGGCAGCCTGGGATGTTGCCAGGTCCCATGGATGCTGTGTTCTTGGCTTTGGAGAGTGAAGTTTTTACCTGTACAGCCATGATTACAGGAACTTTGCATTCTTCTGTTATAAAGATGGGCCCATTAGGGGGTGAGAGGGGGGGTAAAGTTAGCACTGAACCTATCTGTCAGGATGTTGGCAATATCAGTTAGTTCTGTATATTTAGTGTCATTGTGCTGTAACTCAGAGCAGATCTGAGTGTTGCCATTGAGATTTTTGATATAGCAATAGAATGCTTTGTGGTTGTCTTTAGAATCAGTGGAAATTTTGTTTTCATAACCAGCTTTGGAGGATTTTATGAGGGATCTCAGCTTCTTACTGAGGTTGACCAGGGAGTTCCTCCAATCGTAGGATTTTACTCTTTTTTGCAACAGTTTCTTTCTTCTGTTGTAGAGTTTGTTTATGTCAGAAGACCACCAGATTGGCTTCCTTTTTTTGGAGGATAGCATCTTGGTTCCGTTAGGGATAGCATGATCCATGCACTCATGTAAGTGCTTATAAAGTGCATTTGTGTAGGATTCAGCAGTCGCACCTCTATTGTCCATCTGCATGGGTGTCGTGAAGTTTGCCACTTCTGTCTTAAGAAGCGTGAAGTTGGCTTTGGAGAAATTTTTTACAGTTGTTTTCCTAATGGGGGTGGGAGCGGGATGTGGATGTCTAGGGTGATTAGCTTGTGGTCGGATCTGACCGACGAGGAGCTGACCTCTGGTGTGGAACACCGGTCACCCATGTTGGTGATGACCAGGTCTAGGATATTGCTGCCCCTGGTGGGGGTATGGATAAGTTGATCCAAAGCATTGGAACTGATGATTTCCAGAAAACGTTGAGCAAAAGAGTTGGTACATGAGTAGTTTTCCCAGTTAATGGTAGGGTAGTTGAAATCACCCATTATTAGAGTGTTGGGTTGTACCTTAATATTTTCCAGTGTATCAAGAAAAGAGGAGTGGGAATCCTGGGGCATGGTGGGGGGTTTGTAGCAAGCTACAATCTGGATTGCTGTTTTGCCCAGAGTTAGTTGAACTTGGATAATCTCGGATGCATTATGCTGAGCAACTAGCTTGGAGGTGTGGATATCCTTAATGAATATGGACACACCTCCACCTTTAGTGTTTCAGTCCTGGTTTGGTGGCTGAAAAGTGTGGTATGAATGATAGCCTGGTAATACAAGGGTGCTCTCTGGAGCTTTGAACCAGGTCTCTGTCACTGCACAGATGTCAATGTTCTCCATTTTAAGGAGTGCCTCGAGTGAGTGCATTTTGAGGTTTAGACTTCTAGCATTGAGTAGCATTACCCTCAGATTTTGCTTGCTTGTACCTGTTATGGTGGTGAATTTGACATTTGAACCTTGCCTAAAAAAGGCACTATAGGGGTGGCAAGAGCCTTTGCCAGTATCCGGAATCCCAAGGGCGACAGGTGCAGGCTATCTCTGGCAAAGCAGCATGGTCTGTCGATCATGTCATCCCAGGCAGACAGATACTGGATTCCCTTAGAATGACACCAGAAGCTTAGCCAATTGTTAAAGTCAATCATTTTGTCCTTGTACTGTAGTGTCATTCTGGGTGATGGCAGGATGATACTCAGGGCTAGGATCATACCGGCCTGGGCTACAAGATCGGAGAGCTCCTCCATGTCTCTTTTCATGTAGTCCAGGGAGGCATGTCTCAGGTCATTCACACCAACATGGACAATGACAGAGTCATATTTGTACTTGTTGTGGAGTGACCTGAGTGCGTGCATTATGTGGCAGATCCTGGCACCTGACAGGCAGCTGGCCGTAACTTTTTCCTTGTTTAGTCTGGTGAGTGGAACATCAGTGTGCCTGACTATAGAGTCACCTATGACTAGAGTGTTGGGTACGTTATGCCTTATGGGCTGTAGTTGAGTGGCACACTGAGTATGTGGGCTATGTGTCATTTGGGTTGTGTTGGGGGGGGTGTAGGTTGCTTGCATTTCTGCTTTGGAGGTCTCTGTTGTTTGGGCAGATTTGTATTGAGAGCCTCCGCGAATGTAGGTGTGTGTTTTGTGCTTCTGTGTGTGTTGTTTTGGTGGTGTAGGTTTTGAGGGACTATGTGATGAGTGTGGTGCAGTGCAAGTGTTTACCTTCTCCTCTTGACTGTCTAGGCCAGTCTTTGGTGAAGAGAGCTTTGCTTCCAGTTTGGCTATATAAGTGCATCTCTCATAGGTCGTAGTGTTGGGTGGTAGGAGGAGAGGGTTGTCTGTGTACATGAGGCAATTGCTGTATTGTCCCAAGATGCCCAGATTCATCAGAAAACACCAGAAGCTGACCTTTAGTCATGCCTGAATAGGTGCTTATTTATTAAGTACTAAAAACTGTTTTCCTCTAGACAAGTGAGGAAAGTTGAGTACTGTAGTAATTTGTAACTTATTTAGTGCTTACAATGAGTTCTGAACAAGTGCTGAGTTCAAAGAAACAGATGAGTGCTAAAACTAAAAAACTGGCTAGTTGCAAGGGAAGTTTTGAAGAAAAGACTTTTTGGCGCCAGGAATAGTTTAACCCCAGTTAAGTAGGGGGGGGGCTTAGGAGCTCACAAACAGTCCTGGACACAGCAAATCCGCATCTGACCTGTCACAGGAAAAGGGGGGAAGCAAGCTTAGAATTTTTTTTTCCAGCAAAGTGGAAATGGAGAAAGCTGGAACAGAAGTTAATTCAACGTTAAGAATCTGAGTGGGTTGCTCTTCACAAATGTTCTCTATTAGATTGAGTGAACTAATGACACTAGACTGGGAGGAGTGTTACAGATCAAATATACAGTATGGGCGGGCAACAGAAAAGCCACCAAGTATAAGAACACACAACACTAGGGAGGGTGGGTAGGAAAAATTAAATTACAGTTCCTAGCTGTAGCCACTAAATGAAAGTTTTAAACAGATCAAGGAGCAGACTCGAGAATGCTTTTAACTGTAACAGACAAAAATGCACTGAAAAGCTTGGATAGAGCACTCACAAACAGAAAATACAAATCTCAGTATGAAAAAGCAGTTTACAGTTAAGTAATGTTAAAACAGTATAAAACAGTACATAAATGCAGTGAAACAATAAAAAAAAAGCTTTATAACAGTGCAAAAATATAGTAGATCAACTGTATAGCACAATTATAAGCATTTCAGAAGTGCAGTTCAGTGAAATAAGTGTAAGAAATAACTTAGCCTGCTTTTGGAATCTTAAGGAATTTCCACTTATGCAATACAATCCAGAGCCTGACAATACAAGCAGAACCTTTATAAGACACAGGGTTTATATAGCAGTAAGAATGGAGGAGTTGGAAGATCAGATTACTACTCAGTCCCTGCTATTACCCAATCACTAGTACTACAGAAGTTCAGGAGGCCTTGTTACTCTCAATAATAATGAAGACAATCAGCAAAAAATGGCTGCCAGAAACACATGAAACTCAAACAAAAATACCATTTTGTTATTTATTTATTATTTATTTGAAGTTTGTTTGCCAGGATGGTCCATTGGGCCGAATGAGCCCATTTTCAATGGAGTCCTGGGGAGAAAAGCTCTATAGATACAATATATAAAATAAGAGTTTGTTAAAGTACAAGAAGAATACATATAAGCCAAAGTAAATGTTAATACAACTAGAAGACAAAGCAGAACAATATGTAACAATTCATATGAGTTTACAATTTTTAGTGTCTATCTCAGTACAGTGAGGATCGGGGAAGTTACCCCTTTCCTCACTATAGTGCGATCATGGAGTTGGTATACATAATTGCAGGGGGTGGGGGGGCAGGGGTGGCAAAGAGGACATATGGACTTTTGAAACTGGAAGTCTGGTTTGTCGAATGTCGTTCGCCCTGTTTCTGATGTTCGATATTTTGGCAGAATGTTGTTTTTGTCTTCGCAGTTTTAGTTTGCTCTTTTGATAGGAATTCAGTTTGCAGTCAAGATTTTTGATGGTAAACCATATATCGATATACTGAGAGAGAGAGAGAGATATATGTAGCTATCCAAATATACATATGGCTAGATAAATACGTAGATCTAAATCTGTTGATATGTGTGTGTGTGTGTGTGTGTGTGTGTGTGTGTGTGTGTGTGTGTGTGTGTGTGTGTGTGTGTGTGTGTGTGTGTGTGTTGTGTGTGTGTGTGTGTGTGCATTGATGTATACATCCAGCAGTACATGTGTACAATATATATACACTGCCTAAAGCCGGTTTATATATGCATGTAGATGTAACGCATAGATATGGTGATATGGTGCTTCGTGTTAGGTGAGATGTGTGCGTACCTTTCAGCTGTCCCTGCATTTGCATTATGAGCAGGATTTACAATCACATTTTTGCCATCTCCCTTGTACATTTTTAATTATTCCTTATTAAAAAAAATCAATGTTTATAACTGGTCACTAATACCACTCATTTGAATTTCATACTTATGCCAACATCAATCTCACCAATAATAACACATTTGTTAATGCAACTATAAGGGAACAATGGTAATATAGGTTCATATGTAAATACTAGGATAGCTGCCTTTGCTGGCCATAATGTGCCTAGCTAATTTTACTTTGATTGAATTAGCCGATCCCATTTGGTGTTGGATTGCCCTTACCCATCCCCTAATGAGAAATCATTTGACCAAACCATATGTAATTTTAGGGGACCTATGCATGGAATAAAGCATTTAGAAGCAGCTTCTGTCCATTACTAGCAGAGTGAGTAGTATGGGGGTAAACTATCTATTACACATCAATATATCCCAGTCCTGAATATGGACACAGCTGCACTTTGCTTTATGTGAATGGGTAGTCAGTTCCACAGCAGAGGTACCCTGTTCCAGATATTTATCATTCTTCTGAGGTCAAAGAAGAGGTTTAGACCACTGGACCAAGTATTTTTGATGCCTTTTCACTTGCAGATATGCAGTGGGTTCATTAAGATTGGGTCACTAGATGACTTGTATGCCAGATACGAGTCATCTTTTAGCAGTCTGTCAAAGGCAGCATCTGTCAGATTCTCATAGTTTGTGTGTTTGTAAATGATTTGAGATGAAATAATTTGGACTACATAAAGTGACTGACATGGTGAATCTGTCTGAGTATGTCTCACATGCCAGTATGAGCCTAGCATTGAGCAGCATTCTACTTCTGCAACAATAATGCTGAGATATGAAAAAAGATGATAGAGATGTATGGGTGTATGTGGCTATGCATATATGCCAGTGTGAGGTATGTGATACCTTCCCGAAGCCATGCTGTGTGGAGAGCCGTGTCAGTGCAGCAGGCATGCTGCAATTATTGGGGTGGGACCACACCATTATAATTGAAGCAGTGTTTTGTGGAGAGGTAGGTAAAGCAACACACTTCAGCGGGTCATGGTGTGTGTGTTTGTGTATGTGTGTGTGTGTGTGTGTGTGTGTGTGTGTGTGTGTGTGTGTGTGTGTGTGTGTGTGTGTGTGTGTGTGTGTGTGTGTGTGTGTGTGTGTGTGTGTGTGTGTGTGTGTGTGTGTGTGTGTGTGTGTGTGTGTGTGTGTATGTGTTTTCACGCATGTACTCAGAGTCTGTATGCAAGTGTCTTTAATTATTGCATGTATGGAGTAACCCGGTTGTGAAGTGACCTTGCTTTATTGGAAATGCTGCATATCTGCAAGTCAAATGGTACATGGGTTATTTGCTGTAAAGATCTTAACCTGGCATTTGACATTAATAGAACCTGCTGTAGGGACAGTTTTGTCTTCTAGTGGTTACCACACCTTTAGAACAGACTCACACTTCATGTCAAAAAGAGTACCTCATTGGCCCTCTTCAAACACAGTCTGGACGTTTGGATGGGTAACCCTAACTGGACCAAGGGGGTTCTAGCCATGTCCCTCATGGACAAGGGCAATAGGTGCTGATCATGGAAATAAGTGTAGAACATGGCAAGGCTACTAAGGGCCCTTGGCTCCTTAGCCAAGTAACTTCTTATGATCCTATGTAATATGTTTTGAACTGGTTACATGTAGTGGCACACAGTTGGTTAGTTGAGATACAACAGCTTAAGGACTGACTTTATTCGTACTACCTTGAGTCCTCAGTATCTTCAATTAGATGATGTAAGAGCAGTGAAAAATAGCCAGAAAGTACTGAGGCAACCAGATCTTAATAGAACTCTTGTGGTATACTGAGCTATTCTATCCAGTACTGGACAGCCACTTTGCAACTGCAGACTGACCTATTGCTATGGGAGTGATGGCCAACTGGTACACCTGAATCACTGCAGTGGATTTGCATGCATGGATGTGGACATAGTGACCTAACATAAGTTGATCTTGTAATAGTAGCCATGTCTCATTGATTTCTACACAACTGGCTTTTTTTTCATGGTTGTTAATGTATATGATCTACTCATATGTTGAATGATGGTCTAAGTACATATCCACACATTTCTCAGGTGGAGTGATGATGTATTTCTATTTTAAATCAGAGTCTGAGCAAATCACATGTTTTCCCTTACACATGATCCAGTCTGATAATATTGTTTATTTCCTTTGAAGTGATGCCTATCTAAAGTTATCAGATAGCACAATTAGGACACCTGTGGGGGTCATGGCTATGTGTGAGAAAAACTGCCAACCCATTACCTTATATCAAACCTGTTCTTCCATTGTCTCTCTCAAAAATAAAGCAGATTCATTTACATAGGAGTCCCAAGGTCTGCAGCTGCCTTTCAGATGGAATCACTGACATTTCCATACTATGCCTTTCCCTTCATATTGCAAACACTCTGGGTCATTGTTATTCAACTGCCCTCACACATTATGACTTCTGAAGTCATGCAGAGACACAAGACTGTTGTGTTTCTTAAGTATGGAGCTGTCAACCCTGCACTTCAGAAGATATGTTGCTTTGTTCTCTTGTAATGTGATTTGCATCAAATACCTTCACAGACATTCCTTTCAGTTTGAATCCTGTGCCCTCATGTTTGTTCATTAATATTTGTCACCTCCATGGGGCACTCTCCCTCTGTACTTCACTTCTGCCTTTTGATGCAAATGCTTACACAAGGCATCATTCTCACATGCCTTAATGATAGTGCATGTTTGAAAAATGAATGATAGCCAGTACACTGAATGTAATCATCTGCTTTCAGTCCACCCAACAGATTCATTTTATTTATTTAGGTTTTTTAAATAGTGCTTGTTTTCAACATTATCCAAGGCTGTGACAACAGAATATACCGTGTAGAACTCAAAATAAAAATATAGACCATTTGTTAAAAAGGCATGTATGTATGTATCAGTACGACTCTAGCATGCACAGTGAGTGCAGTACTATAAACTGACCCTATAGGATGTACAAGTCATTGGGGAATAAGAAATCGGTATGAGGAAGAGGGCGAGGAAGGGTACATAGAGGGGAAGGGCAAAGTATTCAACGAGAGAGAATTTAATACATAAACAATTGTGAAAGACAACAGTTTCATTACATTTGACATTGACATCCCTTTGAATTCAGCAGAGTATTCACTAGCTGACTAGATGAAGGGTGGGTGATAGGGTAGGCATGTGTCTGCATACACACACATATATTATATGAGCTCTATTTCTGTATTTCCATATAGATATTTGTTCTTCACAGGTATGTTTCGGAGGGTCTGTTTATTTAAAATTAAAAAACATACACTGTCAAAGTCAACACCAGAATTTCCCTACATTTGGCTTACACGTATTCTCTGACATAGTACAACCCATAATGATTTTCGGATAAGGTGTTGGCTTTGCATGAACACATAATTTAGCAATAACCGACGCCTGTGTGTGGGTAATGCTGGATTTACCCACGGTTGGCGTGGTTTGATCACGAGGTGAAGCCCGAGTGGCCAAACAAAGACAACCGTGGGTAAATCCAGCATTACCCACACCCAGAAGTGGGTTATTGCTATTATACAATGACATTATTTAAGAAAAAAAAATACTTGGTTTTCTTAAATAATGGCATTGTATAATGCCTCCTTGCTGCCCTTCCACAGCTGTCTTCTTGTATTCTGTGGTAGTTCTGATGTACTGTGCATATGTATACTTATGCAGTACATCAGAGCTTTTTTTTAAAGCTGTCTCACTATGTTAAACTCCTTTAACATAGCGAGACACTTTCGAAAAAGCAACGGAAATCTTGCTTTCTCCGTTGCTTTAGAAAGTGTCTTGCTTATGTTAAAGGAGTTTAAAATAGCGAGGCAGCTTTAAAAAAAGTAACGGAGATCTTCCTTTCTCCGTTGCTTTTTTTAAAGCTGTCTCTCTATGTTAAACTCCTTTAACATAGTGAGACACTTTCTAAAAAGCAACGGAGATCTTGCTTCCTCTGTTGCTGTTAAGAAAAAAAAAAAAAAGACTTATACTAATGGAAAAAGTCCGGGCGACCGGACCTTTTTCCATTAGTATAAGTCTGATTTACAACATGCACACTGACAAATCAGCATGCACGTTTTGGAATATTAATGGGGGGGGGGGTCGTTGTACAATAGCATTTATTCCACTTTACACCTCTGTTTCGTAAAAGGGATGTCAATTGACATAGTCTTATTTTGTGAGCCTACTACATTAGTAGTAGTTTTTTTTTTTTAAGTTTCTGATTTGGAAGCATTCTACGAGTCTGTGCTGAGAGCTGATAGATATGCTTGCATGTATACAACTAAGACAGGCAGCATGAAGCAATCATAACATAACCTAGTAGGTCCCATAAGAGGCTTGGGAGGTTGTTAAAGGGGCACTGGCTCGTTCCTGAAGTAGCAGTTTTCCTTCGGTCCGAAGATAAAGCACCGTCAATCATTGAGTTGTTCCACTCCCATTTTCTGACATCAGTCCTGACGTTGTAGGAGTAACACCCTCTCCATTCATGAGCTGCGCATAGCTCTATTCCAGCCCTGTTTTAGCTCCGTCTGGATTAAGGTACTCGATGTTCACGTTCTCCTGCCTGGTTATCCGAAACGTTAAAAGCAAGAATAATGTTTATTTAAGCTCAAACAGTGGTGTTTGAGCTTAAATAAACGTTTTTCTTGCTTTTAACGTATCGGGTGATTTATCCAGTCTTATCAAGCCTTACCGGAAGGCTTGATAAGACTGGATAAATCACCCGATACGTTAAAAGCAAGAAAAACGTTTATTTAAGCTCAAACAGTGGTGTTTGAGCTTAAATACACATTTTTCTTGCTTTTACCGTATCGGATGATTTATCCAGTCTTATCAAGCCTTACCGGAATGCTTGATAAGACTGCATAAATCATCTGATACGGTAAAAGCAAGAAAAATGTTTATTTAAGCTCAAGCACTACTGTTTGAGCTTAAATAAACATGTTTCTTGCTTTTAACATATCGGGTGATTTATCCAGTCTTATCAAGCCTTACCGGAAGGCTTGATAAGACTGGATAAATCACCCGACACGTTAAAAGCAAGAAAAACGTTTATTTAAGCTCAAACAGTGGTGTTTGAGCTTAAATAAACATTTTTCTTGCTTTTACCGTATCGGATGATTGATCCAGTCTTATCAAGCCTTACCGGAATGCTTGATAAGACTGCATAAATCATCTGATACGGTAAAAGCAAGAAAAATGTTTATTTAAGCTCAAACAGTAGTGCTTGAGCTTAAATAAACGTTTTTCTTGCTTTTACCGTATCAGATGATTTATGCAGTCTTATCAAGCATTCCGGTAGCACACATAGACACAAACACACATCCGCACACCCACATACCCGCACACACTGATGTAGCATCCTCAAAGCTCTGCTGTATTTACACAGTGAGTACTTGTATAGGAGAGAATGAGTGACCACCTTCAAAAGACAGCATTCAACATTTCCTTCTGTGGTTAAATTGTTCTTACCCAGACAATTTACTCAATCACTCAGCCAAGTAAATTAGGACCCACAAACATTTCAGGGGCATGCATGTGGTTAATTAGCATTATCCAGTTACCCAAACTGCTACATTTGTACGTGACCTTGTCAGCAAGCCTTTTGTCCATGCTATGGTCCCCGTGGGGTGAAAACCATAGCCTTTTTGAACCCCCCCCAGAGCCTTGTTATCATCCTGAATAATTTTTTTATTTATGTTCAGGTCTGACATATCTAGAGCTGTTCTTGAGGTATTGTCCTTTTTTATCAATAGCAACAAATTGGAGTAAAAATCTTTGATGTATCTGTGGTGGACTGTATCTTTTGTATTGTTTTCTGTATTAGCAGCCGATCCATTCGTTATAAGGATTGTTTTGTCTGATGTTTAAGTGTTTGTAGAATAATCCTCATTTAAGGTTTCTATAAGAAGTTCAGCTGTATAACCCTTCTGAACTGTATGTAACATCCAATAGTCTGTAGTTATTCTATGTTGTACAGTTAAAAACCGAGTCTTAGGTGAATTAGACAAAGGGATTGGATAAAAGGCAGAAAGAAACCACTTTGAAGATTTTGGCTTATATCTTCCTTTTTCTGTTATATTTAAACTATAAGTGACTTAAGTTTTGTTTGCATTGCTTTTGATGATAGAATTGCTAGGAAGGGCATCATTTACTATATGATGATTTCTTATTTGTAGTGTAGCTTTTTGGGGTAATAAAGGGCACAGGGTACATAAATGAAGACCACACTTTACATTTCTTTTCTAGGTCAGTGATAATATACCAAACACACTTTCTGTCACTGGTGCCCCAATAGCATCAAATGCACAGCTCAATACATGAACTACTCTATATTCTTTCTATAATATTACTGATAGGAAAAGGCTACAAATATTACTGTATCTGTTTTTAAATTAAACATCGATAAGAAGTCATGTGAGCTAAATAATTACATGCCCTAACAAGTAAGTTACTAGACTTATGTATAAGTAAGCCATACTGAGTTTTAAAAGTCACTTGTGTCACTTTTATCATCATCTGAGTACTGGCATTCATATCCTACTTGTGCTAAGCTTATTGTCTGAATGGGCATGTATTTTATTTGCAGTAGTGCTTTCTAACTTCCTGTTGATATGATTGCAGTAGTCTCAGTTAATAGGCTTGTTTAAAGAACAGACATCTGTCTGCTATGCTGTTCCTTAGTTTCCACTCAGCTTCCTCGTCACTCATACTGTACACGTTGGGGGGGGGGGTCCCAGTTTGGAGAAGCATGGGGAGATGGAAGCTCACACTTTGGATTTGGAATTTTGGGTGAGGTGAGAGGGAACTACTGACATGGTTTATTTAATTATATTTGTTTACAGTGGTAGTTTGTTGATCAATATTGAGCGATTTCAGGCTCAACTTGGGTACAAAAACAAAACATTTCATAAACAAAAAAATACACAAATGTAAGTAATAACCACATTAGTTCAAACTAATTCCATGGAAGAAACTGAGTATAAACATTTCAGTCAACAAGCACAATACAGTATGCAATCAAGCAGGGTGAATAACATTTTTTTCTAAAGTTGGTCAATCTTCAGTGAATCTTGAGAGAGGAAGAGAGACCCAGAAAGGAGATAAGTTCATAGGTAGGTACTAAACAATCGGCCCTAGGGCCTCTACAAGCCTAGCCATAACGATTCCCTGGCTATTGCTTCACACAAATATTTACTTTCCTGGACCCCTGTCTAACAGGGCTACTGATGTGATCCCCGGGGTGAATTTCCTATCTCCCATCCAATCATCAAGGTTCCTCTTGAAGAGGGCCATTGACGCACTCTGCCTGACATGTATGGGCAGCCTATTCCAGAGTATGGGGAGTCTCTGGGTCAGGAACCTATCCCTACAGCATGCCCTATTCATCATGATGACAAGGTTAAGATCCCTGGAGCATATGGCTCGTAGGGAGTGGAATTTCTTTAAGTGTAGCGTGTCCAACAACTCTGGCTTTGACATGGCCTTGTATGTTAGGCAGAGATTGCCTCTGACTAGGTGATATGAGACAGAGTATAGCTGGAGTTTCTTTACATGATCAGCATAAGGCATCTGCTTTAGGCCTGTGATTCTTTTTGTGAGATATTTCTGCGGCCTTTTTAGTTGTTGCAGATGTCTTATGAGGTACATACCAAATGGGGCATTGTATTCTATAATGGGTCTAATGAGGGATGAGTACAGAGGGACAATGACCTCCTTTTTATCTGGATGAAAAGCCCCTAATGATGAGGTGTGCCACATAGAAGGATTTTCTAACTGTTGTGGCTATGTGGTTATCAAAGGTGAGACCACTGTCCACCTGTGTCTCTAGGTCTCTTATCACACTTTCGGTGTTTAGTCTACTGCCACCTATGTGGTAGTTCACAGGTAGGTGTTTTTTCCCAAAGGGGACAGCTATACATTTTTTGACATTTAGCTTGAGCACATTGCTCTGGCACCAGGCATCTGTTTCGGTAAGGCCCTTTTGTAGTATATCCACATCATTTGGGGATTCAGTAATGGCTCCCAGTTTGCAGTCATCTGTGAACTTTGTTAGCCAGAGTCCCTTAGTGTTGGCCTGTACTTCAGAGAAGTAGATGCGAAACAAGAGTGGTCCCAGGACAGAACCCTGTGGTACACCACTTGTCACTTGTCTGGAGCTGGATTTGGAGTTGGCTACTTTTACAGTGTGTGTATTCTGTCAGTAAGCCAGTTTGCAACCCATCGAGTGACATAGGGATTAATGCCCAGCTTAGTAAGTTTATCTATGATTCCAGAGTGGAGGATAGTGTCAAAAGCCTTGGCGAGGTCCAAGTAGGCTGTGTGAAACACCTTACCCTCGTCCACGGCTCTGGAGACTGATTCGAAGAAGTCGATCAGGTTCAGAAGGCAAGATCGGCCCTTCACGAACACAAACTGGGTGTCATCCAGTGTTTGAAGGCTCCAAATGTCTTTGTTTATAAGTTCCATGATAATACATTCCATGGCCTTGCAGATCAGGCTCATCAGGCTGATGGGACAGTAGCTTCCGGGATCCAAAGTGGATCCCCCCTTGTGGAGTGGGACGACTGTAGCTGTGTGCCACTCTGTGGACACAAAGCCTGAGGTGAGACTATGATTAAACATGACACATAGGTGAGGTGCCAGTTCATTTTGTAGTTCATGCACAAGTACACAGCCTGGGATGTTATCTGGTCCCATGGATGCTGTATTCTTGGCTTTGGAGAGTGCAGTTTTTACCCGAGTGGCCGTGATTACCGGAATTTGGCATTCTTTTGGTACTGAGGTGGGCCCTTTAGGGGGTGAGAGGGGAGTGAAGCTGGCACTGAATCTATCTGCTAGGATATTGGCAATATCCTTGGGATCAGTATATCTAGTGCCATTCTGCTGTAACTCAGAGCAGATTTGAGTATTGCCATTTAGATTCTTGAAATAGCTATAGAATGCCTTGTGGTTGTCTTTGGAATCTTCAGCAATTTTGTTTTCATAACTAGCTTTGGAAGATTTTATGAGAGATCTCAGCTTTCTACTGAGGCTGGTGAGGGAGTTTTTTGAATCCTGTGTTCTTCCTCTTTTCTGCAACAGTTTCTTCCTTCTGTTGTACAACTTGTTTATGGCAGGGAACCACCAGATTGGCTTCCTTTTTTAGAGGACAGCGTCTTGGTTCTATTTGGGATGGCTCGGTCCATGCACAAGTGAATGTGCTCGTACAGCACCTTAGTGTAGGATTCAGCAGTTGAACTTCCAGTTCCCATCTGCATGGGTGTCATGAAGTTTGTTACTTCTGACTTGAGAAGCATAAAGTTGGCTTTGGAGAAGATTTTTTACAGAGGTTTCCTTAAAGGGGGTGGGGGTGGGATGTGGATGTCAAGGGTGATTAGCTTATGGTCTGATCTGACCAACGCGGAGGTGACCACTGGTGTGGAGCATTGATGTCCCATGTTGGTATTGACCAGGTCTAGAATATTGGTACCCCTGTTGGGCATTGGAATTTATGAATTCCAAGAACCATTGAGCAAAGGTGTTGGTACAGGAGTGGTTTTCCCAGTTAATGGCAGGGTAGTTGAAATCACCCAGTATTAGGGTATTTGGTTATATTTTAATATTTTCCATTATGTTTATAAAGGTGTAGTGAGAATCTTGGGGCATGGTGGGGGATCTGTAGCAAACTACAATTTGTATTGCAGTCTTACCTAGTGTTAGTTGCACCTGGAGAATTTCAGATGCATTGTGTTGGGCAACCATCCTGGAGGTGTGAATATCCTTGGTGAATATGGACACTCATCCACCTTTAGTGTTTTGGTCCTGGTTTGGTGGCCGAAAAGTGTGGTATGAGTTGTAGCCTGGTACTGCAGGGGTGCTCACTGGAGCTTTCAACCAGGTCTCAGTTACTGCACAGATATCGATGTTCTCCATTTTTAGGAGAGCCTCGAGAGAGAGTGCATCTTGAGGTTTAGACTTCTAGCATTGAGTAGCTTTACCTTCATATTTTGCTTGCTTGCTTGTACCCATTACGGTGGTAGTTTTGTCCTTTGAACCTTGCCTAAAAAAGGCACTGTAGGGGTGGCAAGAGTCTTAGCCAGTAACAGGAATCCCAGGGGCGACAGGTGATCTGCCCTGTGCTGAAGCAGGAGCATTTGGCTCGGATGAAGAAATGCTTTTTGAGTTGCGTTCTGAATTTGGAATAAGTGTTGACTTCTTTAATGATGACAGGGACAACTTGCCAGTGTAGATGCCTGAGAGGAGAAAACATGTGCAGTAGTGTAGAGTTTGGTTCTAGGGGTAATGAAAGTTTGGAGTGGCTTGTGAATAGTGTCTCAGGTCATATGAGATTTTTTTTTCTTGAAGCCTAGCTGCAAGGGGAGTAAATGTGTGGGGCTGGAGTAGTTTGTAGAGTTGAGATCCTAAAAGTAGGTTAGATCTTTATTTAATAGGTAGACATTTTACTTTTTCTATGGTGATACAGTGCTGCTCACAGAAAGGTGAGTTTGTAATGACTCAGCAGATACTGTTAGAGATAGTGTGGGGTGTGGCAATGTTTTTCTTGGAGGTAGAAGCAAAAAATTGGGAACCTATAGTCAAGCTGAGAAAGGAGAATTCCTTTGCTAATGGCTGCTCAGGGTAGTTGGGATAGAAAAAGGGAGATCTTTTTGGCCAGAAGAGGACAGAGTTTATTTTGGCTCTCATTTTGTCTCCCAAAATGGGAGTTTAGTGACTAATCAAGCCATAGTCCTAGGTATTTATAGGTGGGGGTTGTCTCTATGACATGGTTGTATAGAGTCAGGTGCTTGAAGAATTGTCTCTGAAGTTCCAAAAAGCATAGTTTTGGTATTGGTGGGTTTGAAAAGTAATTTATGATTTATGAGCCATTGTTGGAGCTCACGTAAGTCTGACTGAAGTTGGCATTGAATGTTGGTGTGAGACTGATCTGACTGGTAAATGACCACACCATCAGCACAGAGAACAAAAGTGGGAGATGGGGGGGGAGGTGCATGGAAATCTGACTGTTAATGAATATGGAGAACTGGGTAGGGGGACAAGAATGGATCCTTGTGGTATTCCTTTGGGAATACTTTAACTCTGAAGTTTCTGTCACTGAGGACATTTTTAAACCAAGGAGAGGCTTTGGACTCATACAAATTTCATTTAGTTTGTTTTGGAGAAGATACTGGTCTGTGAGTTCAATGAGGTCAATAAGTTCAAAGGCCTTTGTCTGGTCCAAAAATAAGGTACCTGTAAGGAGGCCACCATCAGAATTTGGCAGACTATCATCAGTTAGAGACCAAAGTGCTGTCATAGTACTTCTTCCAGGCCAGAATCCATGTTGTTTGGAGAATAGCAGGTGGTACTGCTAGATACAGAAGGAGAGTTGGGTGTAGGTTATCTTTTCAAGACGCTTGCCCAGAATTGAGAGTATGGATACTGGACAGAGGTGAGAGGTATCTTTTGTGTTGGTTTGCTTGGGGAGTGGTTTAATTAGAGCAGTTTTCCAAATCTGTGGCATGATGTTTTCTACTTAGATTATAAGTGTGGGTGACGGGAAGAAAAAATGCTCTCTGCAGTGATATATGAACCAGGGGTTATGTTGTCAGAGCCAGGAGTTGTTTTAGTGGAAATATGTTTAAGTAGAATAGAGACTACTTTGAGACGTATGCATTTGAAGTGGAAGAGGGGGATGAATGGATCATGAAGCACTTCAACAAGGTGAACCCTTTGCAAATTGCTATACTTATGTGCTGTTTGAAATACTGTCAGCTCCTGATCTTACTGTTAGGAACTTCTGGATGCCTTTTCTCCCATGGTCCTACCACGAGTGATCTAAGGTGGGTATAGCCAGAGTTAGAGTGGTGATGTTTTATCCCTTGGCCTTGTAGCTGTCCTGGATTTAGTGAAGATTTTGTTTCAAGTGAACCACGGCAGTTGCAATAAACTCTAGGCATCTCCTCAACTACTGTCCATGAAGAAGTGAGTAGATATTCCCATAGGATTTCACTAACTTTCTTGTCATCTTAATACTGTATAGCCTAAACTGCCTCATTTTGGGCTGCTACAACATCTGGAATGCTGAAGGCTTAATGGCCCTTGTAAAAACATCTTTTGCATTATGAGTGGATTTAGACTTATTCAGCTTGTTGCTTCACTGACCATTTGTCATGACCACATCTTAGAGCTGGTCTTCTGTCATGGAACAACGTCCTTGGAATTTATGCAAGAAGTGGATTCTTGATCCAATCAGAGAAGTGTTAGGTTTGTAGTTGAGATCCCTGTGGTATAACCATTTTATTTTCAGCCATAGGAATTTGAATGTTGTAATTTTTACACTATCTTAGAATGTCCAAACTCAAGTTTGACTCCAGTGGTGGAGACCAATATGGGTTCATTGTGGCCAATGGACATGCTCCACCTCAAAAAATCCAAATCCACCAAAACCACTAGAGCAAGCGACTTAAACCTTAGCACGGATATAAATAGGACATGCTGGAGGGATAGATTTATCACTCAGAGACTCCCTATGCTGTGGAATAAAATCCCGGTCCATGTGAGGCAGAGCACCTCGCTGGCTCTTTTCAAGAGAAATCTTGACCTGTGGATGGGAGATCGTAGGTTTACCCCGGGAATCATCCCTGTGTCACTGCTGGACAGAGGCACAACAAACTAATGGGCACAGTATTTTTTCATATAAGGGGTGGCGTAAGCCACAAAACTTTAGGCTAGGCTTATAAATGCCTTGGGGCAGATAGCCTAGTATAAACCTATGAACCTATAACTAGGCCTTGACCTCCTTCATGTATCTACTTGCTCCACTTCATATAAAGTCATTTCATTTTGTAGTATGACAGTCTTGGGTGTCTTGGGTATCTTGGACCCAGTGCCCCACAAAGGAGCAGATGAGGATGTGGGTGTAAGTGGCTGTGCTTTTGCCCCCTGGAGGACAGACAGACTGTCCTCCAGGTTCCCTATCAGTGAGAGACCTCACAGAAGAACACAGCAATGCTTTGTGGGGAGATCTTTACTGCATAAAATTTACTGATCCTGCTTTTTCAAATGCCTAAAAATTTACATAACCCAGAGTGTCTTGATAGTTGGAAATCTTGTTCTTTTGAGAATTGCAGATTTGTTCTTGATGTTTTGCAGTTAAATGTTCCTCCATCAGAATAACTGAACCCCCATTGTGCCTTTTGAGTTTCGCGGTGGTCCAGATAATTATACCACTGTCTGAATATGAGATCATGTTTATTTGCTAGATGATGCTGATTTTACCGGTTTTATTTGGACTTTGACAGTCTCTGTACTTAATACCCTGTCTTAAGCCATGAATTCCTTAATAAGGCTGTAGTTAATACCTTGTCTTAAGCCATGCATTCCTTAATAAGGCTGTACTTAATACCCTGTCTTAAGCCATGCATTCCTTAATAAGGCTGTACTTAATACCCTGTCTTAAGCCATGAATTCCTTAATAAGGCTGTACTTATTATCCTGTCTTAAGCCATGCATTCCTTAATAAGGCTGTACTTAATACCCTGTCTTAAGCCATGCATTCCTTAATAAGGCTGTACTTAATACCCTGTCTTAAGCCATGCATTCCTTAATAAGGCTGTACTTAATACCCTGTCTTAAGCCATGCATTCCTTAATAAGGCTGTACTTAATACCCTGTCTTAAGCCATGCATTCCTTAATAAGGCTGTACTTAATACCCTGTCTTAAGCCATGCATTCCTTAATAAGGCTGTACTTAATACCCTGTCTTAAGCCATGCATTCCTTAATAAGGCTGTACTTAATACCCTGTCTTAAGTCATGCATTCCTTAATAAGGCTGTACTTAATACCCTGTCTTAAGCCATGCATTCCTTAATAAGGCTGTACTTAATACCCTGTCTTAAGCCATGCATTCCTTAATAAGGCTTGTACGAGCTGATATACTCATAGTATGATTCCTATCTGGAGGAGTAAAACATTTAACTTTTGTGATTCATTTTAGTTTATATTTCAGATTAGACACAATACTGAGACTGCTTTTACCAAAGTCTAGATCGAACTCCTTCTGGTGAGAGCTTACTAGACCATAGAATCCTTCTGGATCATTTAAACAATATGCTCTTAAGAACTGTTCTTCAATTTACCTGCTGCCTCTTGTGTTACTCTTAGATGGTGGTCCCTAGGCTTCATTCCTACCCTCTGAACTATAGGATTTCCCAGTGCTCCATCCTTGGGTCCAGTACTGTTCACAGTGTATGTATTGTTCTAGTGCCCTGGTCATGATACAAAATTGTACCTCTCGTTCCCTCATTGAAATGTGCTGTTTCTGAGCTCCTTTGAACGTGTTCTTGATGTGTTCCTCTTTGGTTGCATTATAATCAGATTCGACCAAATGTTTCTAAGATGGTTGCCATGGATATCCAGGCACATTTAGGAAATGAAACTGTTTGACTTTGAACCCATGTATTATTTACTAGTGTCACAGAATGGGACTTATTTTGAGGGTATCTTGACCTGGGTGTCGTGTTTAATGATAGATTTATGCTTAGGACAAGGGGTGGTTATGTCATTCTATTACAATCTTAGGAACATAGCCTGAAGTAAACAGGTCTTTGCCTTTTGAAGACTTAACAGTAATTGAGTACACTGCAGTTTCCTTTCATTGGGAATGCTGGAATCCGCTACACCTCAGGCTTCTTCACATGGCATTCAATTTATAACTGACACCAAACTTTTCTGAGGTACTACAGGATCTGTTGAGTCAGTGAACCAGCTTAACCATTCTAGAATCATAAGGAGAGAGAGAATTTTAGTCCAGAATGTTTCTGGTTCCCAGAAAATAGCAGTCATGAAGAGCTATCATAGACCTTTCCTTTCTCAACACCTTTGTAAAGATGCTTTTCCTTCAGGTTCTGTTTCCACTCTTGCTTTAGCAGGCATTTCTGGTCACCTAGACCTAAAGACACCTATATTTTTCTTTCCATTCAGTCTCTCTTCAGGAAATTTTTACATTTCTCTCTTTCTTCC
The DNA here is from genome assembly GCF_019279795.1 of Protopterus annectens. Lineage (NCBI taxonomy): Eukaryota > Metazoa > Chordata > Ceratodontiformes > Protopteridae > Protopterus > Protopterus annectens. Next base: position 1,507,018,788 of record NC_056744.1, read on the forward strand.
TTTCATTTTCAGTTCTTTGCTTTGCCCTTTTGTATTTTTGTTTTTTTACCAAATATCTGGCCCCCATCAGAGCCTTTTTGCAAGCTTTGGCGAATCCAGGTATTCCCATATCTGGGCAGCCTGCTTATGTAGGCTACCTCACAACCGAGGCTTCTTCATGGTCTTCTCTTCTTCACCATACTTCTCTTGTTCAGTCTGGGTTCCACCATTAATCTCAAGAAATCCGTTTGGACTCCTTCTCAAGACCACATTTTTTCTCTGTTGCAAATTCCAAAAAAAATCCTGATGTTGGTCTTACTTTTTCATCCCAAGGTTCTGTCTCTGACACCCTACCTCCAGTCTCTGCTTCCCTTTTCTCTCATTCCTGCAAGGGAATTTCTTAGAGCCTTGGGGTTCATGGTATCTACCATTCCCATGCTTCCCTTTGCCATGCTTCATATGAGGAAGGTTCAGTGGTACCTAAAGATGGTCTAGCTCCAGCATTGCCACCCTCTGCAGTTTCTAGTGACTGTATACCTCATCTCAAACTTGAGTTTCAGTGATCTAGTTGGGAGAGCTTCCTTAATCCAGGCCTGCTTTTTCAGATTTCTACCCCTATTCAGGAGCTGTTCAAAATATTTCTAATCAGGGGGTGGGAAGAATCACTGTTCAAAATATTTCTAATCAGGGGGTGGGTAGAATCTTGCAATAGTCTAAAGGTTCAGGGTCTCTGCCCCCCTTCATCTGTGATCAGACCACATCAACATAAAAGAGATGAGGGCCCTGTAAAGGCCTTCCAGTTTCTAGGCCCTCTAAAGGTCTTTGCAGATAGCACCATAGTCCTGTGGTACATCAACAAATCACAGTTTTCTCTGTTGAATGACTTCTCTGTATCAATATTCAATAACAACAAGCAATGTTTTTTTTTCATTTTGCTTCCCTCTGGATAATCATTGTTCTAGTAATGTTGTTAATTGTTTGCCTCCCTTCCATATCCATAAAACCACATTAATCCTGACACATTAAATAAATAAATAAATAAATAAATCCATATACATCAATTTTGGCAACACCTTTGCAATTCTTTTAACTAACATAGACATGGATAGTTTTTATAATCATGGTTTACAGTTGAAATGGGCTGTATGAAGCTTGGTCTGATGGATCTTTACCATCCTTTCTTCCAAGATATTGATAATTCCTCTCTTTTTAAAATACTGATAAATAAAATCTTCCAATTTTTGTCACTGTTTTCCATCCTAACTTCCAGACATCCACATGAATACCATCTGCTCCTGGAGACTTTTCTGATAGTTGATAATGCATTAGATTTTATCTCATCCCCTCCTATCTTAACTGTTTTTGAGCCTCATCTCCCTCTGACCTTGGCATAATTAAGTCTTCTGTAAATATTTCCATTTGTGCTGTCTCTTGATTTCCACAGTTCTTTGCTCTGTACAGATTTTCATAAAATTTCTGAAATATCTCCAGTTACCTCTACAAGATGTCTTTTTTTATTTTTCTTGTTATAGACTCTCTAAGTTTGGCAATTATTCTTTCTAATTTCTGTTTCCTAAGTCATTGTGGTAAAAGTTTTTGTGCTCTGGGTTTTCAAATATAGTTGCTTAATGACAGTTTTTCTAAACTTGTCCATATTATCCAGATATTCCTATATTTTGTCTTCAAGCATTTAGCATTTGCACCAGTTCTTCTGTGAAATGACCCTTATTCTGCAACAATTTAAACTGTATCAACCTGCCTAAGTAATTTCTATTATTTCTTAACCATGTCTCTTTATCTTTTATTTCTACCTTTTTTTTAAACTCCATTTTAATTTTATCCAACTCACTAGCTACGACTTCTGAAGATATTTCTATCTTCCCTAATACCTGTTGAATAATTTCTACTACCCATTCTTTAAATTCCTCTCTTTTAACAGGTATTAAAGCTATCTCATTTTTACTTTATTAACTTGCATTTTTTATGTTAGTATTTATTGGTACATTGGATATGTATTGAAGCTTCCATTTAAATGCAAATATTCCTGTGTAGTAAAATTTTTATTTAGTCTAACCTAGTTATTGTACCTTGGTGAGTAATGTGTGTAGTCTGTCAAAGTTCTCTCTAAATTCACATCTTCCCTACTAAAATTCACATCTTCCATGTCAAATATTTTCATAATTTTTTTCAGAAATGTATCCTCTTTTGTTATATTTTCTCTTCTGGGTCTCCCTGATACATCTTCACTATTGCAAATGAAGTTCCACTCCCTACATGCAAGTAATATTCCATGTTGAAACCTAGTTATTTCTCCTGAGATTTACTTAAGCTCCATAGTAGCAGTTTAGGTGGAATATAAATCCATGCCAGCATAATTATCCTCCCTTGCTAAAAGCCCCTTACTACCCAAAGTATACCCTTATTGTCTTTTTTCCTCTTCTACCACTATTGGAGTTTGGAGCCCCTGTAGCAGTCAGTATTGTTACTTCCTTTTCCTTTGTCCCTGATATTCTGCTGAGTGCCCATCCTGAACTCCTTTTTGTTAAATTCACAGGCTCATTTTTCCCAAATGTGTGTCCTGCAGCATTGCTGTTTGCACTCTGCATTTCTTAATATAATTCAGTAATCTTTCCTTTTTGTCTATAACTGTAAGGACATTTACATTCCAAGATTATGTGAATAGCATGGCCATTATGATAAAAAGCTGTTGTTCCTATCTGTTATACATGACAGTTTTCTGAATGTATATTTCCAACTTTTGTGTTACCTGCATGCAATAATGTTTGGCAGACTGATCTTTATTACAGTTGTTTCTTTTAATCTCCATTTGAACCTATGTCACATTTTTTAATACTGTTTTGATTTATTGAAATCCCTCAAACAAAAAAGTGTATACATTTTCAGAATACTGCCATCCCCTATTAACTTAGAAAAGCACACAAAATTATATAAATCTTCAAAACATGAATTTAATCTTCCAGAATGACAGCTGCACCCAAAAACATTACCGAGCCCAAAATTAAGTTTACCCATGCTAAAGGGCATGTTATAGCCTGTGTTCCCTCTTACACTGATTACTTTATGTTCTTATCTCTGTTCCCCTTCCCAGATGTGAAAGACAATGCATATGCTATTAGAAAACATAAACATATTAGGGCTAAGTATACTTGGGGTATACTTTAGCCCTAAGAAAAGGTTCCCTGGCTATGTTTAAGTAAAGTTTATTTGTACACTGTTCTGTTAGACATATTAAACTATTAAGTGTCCTATAGAGGCTTCTTATTCTCTTCTTTGCTTCCAATAATTTCAGATTCTATTTTTCACTGAGCTGCTTGCTGTTGTACATTTTAATTTTGTATGTCCCTCAGCAAAGAATGCTCAGAGCTCTCAAGATTAATTGTTTGTATCTGTGGAAAGTTTATCTCCATGTAAAATGATTAGCACTCACAAGAGAATGTACAGCTGCCTTCAACTGTAAATTTCTTGACTCCCACTGAACATTTGCTAATGGGAAAAAAAAAACAATCTAATATCTTGGCAGATACAAGAAACATAGCATTTTTCGTGGCTTTTATCATTTTGTCTTGTTTTTCAAATGTACTTGTTTACAAAAAAAGACTTGTTTATAGCTTAAGCCAATGACATTAATGTAGACATTCACCTTGTAAAATATAAGAGAAAATGTATTAATTTTCCATATAATATAGTCTGTGTACTTTAAAAACCCACCCCAATCCATCAGTCCAAGATCACAGCATATTAACATTAAACTTGCTTTTGTACAGCCTTTCTTCTGTTGTTATACTGTAAAGCCTATTTTTCTTACAACTAAAAAAGTACTCGTTTACGTCAGTATCTTTAAAGGGGCACTGGCTCGTTCCTGAAGTAGCAGTTTTAACTCGGTCCAAAGATAAAGCACTGTCAATCATTGAGTTAGTCCCCTCCCATTTTCTGACACCAGTCCTGATGTCGTAGGAGTAACACCCTCTGCATTCATGAGCTGCGCAAAGCTCTATTCCAGTCCTGTTTTTGCTCCATCTGGATTAAGACACTCAATGTTCACGTTCCCCTGCCTGGCTTGATAAGACTGGATAAATCATCCGACACGGTAAAAGCAAGAAAAACGTTTATTTAAGCACAAACAGTGGCGTTTGAGCTTAAATAAAAGTTTTTCTTGCTTTTAACGTATTGGGTGATTTATCCAGTCTTATCAAGCATTCCGGTAAGGCTTGATAAGACTGGATAAATCATCCAATACGTTAAAAGCAAGAAAAATGTTTATTTAAGCTCAAACAGTGGCGTTTGAGCTTAAATAAACATTTTTCTTGCTTTTAACGTATCGGGTGATTTATCCAGTCTTATCAAGCATTCCGGTAAAGCTTGATAAGACTGGATAAATCATCTGATATGGTAAAAGCAAGAAAAATGTTTATTTAAACTCAAACACTACTGTTTGAGCTTAAACATTTTTCTTGCTTTTAACGTATCGGGTGATTTATCCAGTCTTATCAAGCCTTACTGGAAGGCTTGATAAAACTGGATAAATCACCTGATATGTTAAAAGCAAAAAAAAACATTTATTTAAGCTCAAACAGTGGTGTTTGAGCTTAAATAAATGTTTTTCTTGCTTTTAACGTATCGGGTGATTTATCCAGTCTTATCAAGCATTTCGGTAAGGCTTGATAAGACTGGATAAATCATCCGATACGGTAAAAGCAAGAAAAACCTTTATTTAAGCTCAAACACCACTGTTTGAGCTTAAATAAATGTTTTTCTTGCTTTTAACGTATCGGGTGATTTATCCAGTCTTATCAAGCCTTCCGGTAAGGCTTGATAAGACTGGATAAATCACCCGATACGTTAAAATCAAGAAAAATGTCATCAGTGATGAAGAAAGATTGCTTTAACTAATCGAAACTTACAGCCATGCACAATTTACCTAGTGAAGTGATGAGATAAATTCCATTGTTACTGCTCAGCATAGAAGTTATGTCCCCAAAGTGGCATGTAAGTAGAAGGAAAGCATGTAGGAATTGTCAATAGTGTAAATAAATTTCAGAAGAGACAGATTTTGTGCATCCAGATACGGGTGAGAAGTTTCAGTTTAGGGTTTCTGCTACATGTGATAGCTCCCACTTAGTTTATTTAGCTGTCTGTCAAATTTGCTGCAAATATTATGTAGGGAAAACAGACAACTTAAACTTAGAATTAGGGAACATCTATACCATATCAAGAAACTAAATGTTCACAATGCATTTGGCACAGAACACCTCCTATCCTCCATAGCCAACAATATCCATATTAAACTCGTTGTCCTTAGTGATTTTAATCTTGACTAACATCAAGTATATGTTGTGTATATACACCCACCAACACAACTTTTTGGACTCTGTTAATGAATCAATAAGAACTAACTCTGTATCAAGCAAACTAAACAAGTTCATAATATCCAATCCAAACAACTTGTCTGTCACAAGTATACCATCAAATTCTATGAGCAAATACTCCTCACTCACATTACACTAGCCTTCAGCTTCTTGTAACATTTGAAAGTACGTGTAGCAACAATGTAAACACTTTCAGCAATGCTCTTATATTTATTAGCGGACATTCACTTTCACCATTAAACTTAGACTCAACAATCTATTTTTTAATACCACTTTTCTTAATGTCCTCAATTATATGGCTTCAGTTTTTTTCAGTAATTACAAATCTTTACATTAGATAAGGTTGTGTATTCACACCTTGAAAGTCTTAATTTATTGTATTGCCACAGAAAGGGGAGGACTTCTACAATATAGACAAAGTGCAATTCTCTTCTCCCATGACTATCAAAGAGCTTAGAGGAATTAGTCTGTTATCAAATATTACAATATCTAAACAAAAATAACCCCACAGTCTCTTAACATGGCTTTCATTACAACTGTAGCACAAAGTAGAAAGCTTTGTTAAATTTCACTAACCACATTAGACAATAGCTGAATAAAGATGGTACCCTACCAGAAGCTTGAGTCTTGACAATGGAATTCCTGAGTGTGTTTCACTAGAAATAATGCTGAACTCTGAACGTCATGTTACACATTAAAACTGCTATGCCTTCAGTGAGGTAGCTGCACCCCCACACACTTCTATTTCCTCTGAATATTATCTCCAAATTGCTGTGTCTTGAAAAAATGGAATTCTTAAGGATACATCATTTCAGACATGGTATATGTTCTCTAATTACACTTAAATTCCTGCATTTCAAAGAGTCTGACTTACAGTCCTTGACTTAAAACAGGAGCTGAAATAATTATAGCTATGCAGATGTTGTATTTCATGGCTTATCAAAAAAAATGTTGACACAGTCATAGCCTTCTGATATACCATTTTTCCAAGATGAGCACTAACTCCAGTACAGAAGCATGGCTCTGTAGATATTTAGACCAGTTCTGATAGGCTGTTTCACCCTGTTAATATGGGAGTTTTCTAGGTTCTGTACTTAGTCCCTCCCTTGTTTACATTATTGGTAAACAGACTACCCAACTTCTCCAAACCTGCTTCAATCAAACAATATGCTGATTACTCTGCCATTTATTATGACTCCAGTTCACTAGCCAAGATCCAATACATTCTTCTGCTATCATTCAGTTCCACAAAAACTTAGATAGGACAGCCATGTTTTAAGCAAAACTCTAGTTCATAGGTTGGTACTAGGCTATTGGCCTTAGGGCCTATACAAGCCTAGCCATAACAATTCCCTGGCTATTTCTTCCCACACTATTTAATTTCCTGGAGCTCTGTATAGCAGGGTGACTGACGTGATCCCCGGGGTGAATTTCCTTTCTCCCATCCAATCATCAAGGTTCCTTTTGAAGAGGGCCAAATAGGCTCTCAGCTTGACATGTATGGGCAGTCTATTCCAGAGTATGGGGAGTCTCTGTGTCAGGAACCTATCCCTCCAGCATGTTTTGTTTATTATGATGACAAGGTTTAGATCCCTGGAGCATGTGGCTCTGAGGGATTGGGATTTCTTTAAGTATAGCATGTCCAACAGCTCTGGGTTTGACATGGCCTTGTATGTTAAGCAGAGATCGCCATGGAGTAGATGATATGCGACAGAGTATAGCTGGAGTTTTTTTAAGATGGTCAGCATAGGGCATCTGCTTCATGCCTGTGATTCTTTTAGTAAGGTATTTCTGTGGCCTTTCCAGTTGTTGCACATGTCTTGAGAGGTACATACCAAACGGGACATTGTATTCTATAATGGCTCTAATGAGGGATGAGTACAGTGGGACAATGACCTCCTTTTTTCTTGATGAAAAGCCCTTAGTGATGAGGTGTGCCACATAGAAGGATTTCCTGACTGTTGTGGCGATGTGGTTATTAAAGGTGAGACCACTGTCCACCTGTGTCCCTAAGTCTCTTATCACAATTTCAGTGTTTAGTGTACTGCCACCTATGTGGTAATTCATGGGTACATGTTTTTTCCCAAAGGGGATAACTATACATTTCTTGACATTGAGCTTGAGCCCATGGCTCTGGCACCAAGCATCTGTTTCTGTAAGGCCCTTTTGTAGAGTATCCACATAATTTGGGGATTCAATAATGGCTCCCAGTTTGCAGTCATCTGTGAACTTTGTTAGCCAGAGTCCATTAGTGGTGGTCTGTACTTCAGAGAAGTAGATGCCAAGCAAGAGAGGTCCCAGGACTGAACCCTGAGGTACTCCACTTGTCTGCAGCTGGATTTGGAGTCAGCTACTTTTACAATGTGAGTTCTGTCAGTAAGCCAGTTGGCAAGTGATGCAGGGATTAATGCCCAGCTTAGTAAGTTTATCTATGATTCCAGAGTGGGGGATGGTATCAAAGGCCTTGGGGAGGTCCAGATAGGCTGTGTGGACTGCCTTACCCTCGTCCATGGCTCTGGAGACTGATTCGAAGAAGTCAATCAGGTTCAGGAGACAAGATCGGCCCTTCACGAACCCAAACTCGGTGGGGTCCAGTGTTTTAAGTTTGCCAGTGTCTTTGTTTATAAGTTCCATGATAATACATTCCATGGCCCTGCAGATCCGGCTTGTCAGACTGATGGGGCGGTAGATCCCGGGATCCAAAGTGGATCCCCCCTTGTGGAGTGGGATAACTGTAGCTGTGCTCCACTCAGTGTGCACGAATCCTGAGGTGAGGCTATGATTAAACATGACACTTAGGTGAGGTGCCAGTTCATTTTGTAGTTCATGTAGCACACAGCTTGGGATGTCATCTGGTCCCATGGATACTGTATTCTTAGCTTTGGAGAGTGCGTTTTTTACCTGTGTAGCCATTATTACCAGAATTTGGCAATCATCTGGTATTGAGATGGGCCATTTAGGGGGTGAGAGGGAGGTAAAGTTGGCACTGAATCGATTTGCCAGGATATTGACAATATCCTTGGGATCAGTATATTTAATGTCACTCTGTTGTAGCTCAGAGCAGATCTAAGCATTGCCATTTAGATTCTTGACATAGTTATAGAATGCCTTGTGGTTGTCTTTGGAATCTTTGGCAATTTTATTTTTGTAGCTAGCTTTGGAGGATTTTATGAGGGATCTCAGCTTCTTACTGAGGCTGGTAAGGGAATTTTTTGCATACTGGGATTTTCCTCTTTTCTGCAACAGTTTCTTCCTTTTGTTGTAAAGTTTGTTTATGGCAGGGGCCCACCAGATTGGCTTCCTTTTTTTTGGAGGAGGGCATCTTGGTTTATTTGGGATGGCACGATTCATGCATGAGTGGATGTGCTCGTACAGTGCCTTAGTGTAGGACTCAGCAGTTGAACTTTCAATCCCTGTCTGCATGGCTGTCATGAAGTTTGTCACTTCTGACTTGAGTAGCATAAAGTTGGCTTTGGAGAAATTTTTTATGGAGGTTTCCTTACTGGGGGGTGGGGATAGGATGTGGATGTTAAGAGTGATTAGTTTATGGTCTGACCTGACCAACGAGGGGGTGACCATAGCTGTGGAGCATCGATTTCCCATGTTGGTAATGACCAGGTCTAGGATATTGGAGCCCCTGGTGGGACTATGGACCCAGGACACTGGAATTTATGAATTCCAAGAACCGTTGGGCAAAGGTGTTGGAACACGAGTATTTTTCCCAGTTAATGGCAGGGTAGTTGAAATCACCCAGTATTAGGGTGTTTGGTTGTATATTAATATTTTCCAGTATATTTAGAAAGGTATAGTGAGAATCTTGGGGTATGGTGGGGGATTTGTAGCAAGCTAGAATTTGGATTGCAGTCTTACCTAGTGTTAGTTGCACCTGGAGAATTTCAGATGCATTGTGGTGGGCAACTAACGTGGTGGTGTGAATATCCTTGGTGAATATGGACACTCCTCCACCTTCAGTGTTTCGATCCTGGTTTGGTGGCCAAAAAGTGTGGTAAGAGTTGTAGCCTGGTATTGCAGGGGTGCTCTCTGGAGCCTTGAATCAGGTCTCAGTTACTGCACAGATATTGATGTTCTCCATTTTTAGGAGTGCCTCGAGAGAGTGCATTTTGAGGCTTAGACTTCTAGCATTGAGTAGCATTACCTTCAGATTTTGCATGCTTGTACCTGTTATGGTGGTGGTTTTGTCCTTTGAACTTTGCCTAAAAAATGCACTATAGGGGTGGCAAGTGCCTTAGCCAGTAACCTGAATCCTAGGGTCGACAGGTGCAGATCATCTCCGGCAAAGCATTGTGGTTTGTCGATCATGTCGCTCCAGGCAGACAGATACTGGATCCCCTTTCAATGACACCAGAAGCTTAGCCAATTGTTGAAGTCAATCATTTTGTCCTTATATTGTGGTATCATTGAGTGAAGGCAGGATGCTGCTCAGGGCTAGGGTCATACCTGCCTGGGTCACATGATCCGAGAGCTCTTCAATGTCTCTTTTCATGTAGTCCAGGGAGGTATGTCTCAAGTCATTCACTCCATTTACTTCAGTAAAGCTAAAGTTGTCTTTTCACCTGGGAATCAACCCTCATACAGACTATTCAGGGCTGAATATAACAGCAAACACCAAACTCCCTTACAAGTAGTTCCTATTTTTAAAATGCTGTTTATTATTTTTGATCTCATACTAAATGTGCTTATCATAACAAGAGTATCATTTGGCAGTGTAGTTCTAAGTTAGGCTTCCGTCATCATGCTTCTCACTGTTTTAACCCCCCCCAAAAAATTTTGTATTGCGAGCTTATAAAGTGTTCCCGTTATACGATATATATATATATATATATATATATATATATATATATATATATATATATATATATATATATATATATATATATATATATATATATATATATCATGTGCGTATTGTATATACATATATAGTGTGTGTGTGTGTATGTATATATCTAGAGATATAGAGATGTGTGTATTTGTGTGTACCTGTCTCTCTCTCTCTCTTTATATATATATATATATATATATATATATATATATATATATATATATATATATATATATATATATATATATATATATATATATAGGGTCCATATCAGAATAGTGAAGATGTGTTTAATCGAATGCCTCTTCGCCGACGCATAAACAGCAAATGCTCAGCACACCTATTTCTTTCCCTGGGAAAAAAATTGGTAGCACTAACACACAAACACATTCATTTTCAAACATTACAGTGTGGGGAGTTGTGCCCCCTACCCCCCCAACCAAATATACCAACTACGAGATTGCACTACTATGGGGAAAGAGGCAAATACACGGTGAAGGCTAAGTGATTTATTTCCCAGGGAAGTAAATTGTTGTTTTGAGCGTTCGCTCTTTGTGTCGATGAAGAGGTATTCTATTAAACACCTCTTGGCTATTCTAATATAGACCCATATATATATATATATATATATATATATATATATATATATATATATATATATATATATATAAACAAAAAAGAATCTGTGTGGCAGGACACAGCTGAACACAGCAAGCAACGAAGTTTTAAAATTACAAATACTTTAATCAAAAATAATAAAAGGTAAGCACTTTGACAGATACAATTTGCTTCATCAGACCGTAAAAATAATGGCATACATCACTTCCTTTTATACCATTAACATTCAAATAGACCAATCAGAGCCCACCATAATAATTAAAAAGAAATAATAAAACACAATAGTAAAAAACATAATAAAAATAAATAATTTCCTCAACTTCCTATCTCTCTCTCTCTCTAGCAGAGATGGCTGTATTGTCATTGAGTCCTTTACCTAAATGAGACCTCAATGTAATAATACATCTAAGTTCCCTATTTTCGGTAGCATTAGAGATGTCACCTAATCTACTGCTTTCAGGTACTAATTCTAGTACACTAAATTTGAACTGGTGTATAGGTCCTATCTCTAAGATATGTTTTGCTAGTATGCACTTTTTCAAAGAATATATGTGGTCCCTAATATGCTCTCTTAGGCACAGGGCCAGCCTTAGCCGAAATGGCGCCCTAGGCGAAGTAGTGCTGTGGTGCCCCTTAAGCCGCACCCACACCACACTCATGAAATACCCCTATTTGAGCCACACCCACTGACTGGGTCATTCCCCAAGAAAGCCATTCCAGTCATTTCCTTAAAATTATTTAAATACATCAGAAGAAAGATACCTTGTAATGTAGTTAAACTGCAGCTACCTTTGCATATGTATTTTCTACGTGAAATACCAGAGCCAGATCATGGTCAAATAGGGTCCTAGGAAGGGTAATAGACCGCCACCCCAGAGCAGCCCCTCCTGCAGCAATCCCCAGCAGCAGCCCCCTCCTCAGCCATTCCAATATTCCATTATTTGGTTACCTCACCAGTTACCATGCATACTGTTCTATTATTTGCTTCTACAATGATTACAGATATTGAAATAAAATAGCACAAACACAGATAGCCATTTGCTAAACAAACAGTCTCACAATGAAAACAGACTTAACATGAGCAGTAAACTTCTCTGCCCTTGAAACCCACATTCATTGAAACGGCATGAAAACCCACATTCAGTGAAACGGCATGAAAACACACATTCAGTGAAATGGCATGAAAACCCACATTCAGTGAAACGGCGTGAAAACCCACATTCCGTGAAACGGCATGAAAACCCACATTCAGTGAAACGGCATGAAAACCCACATTCAGTGAAATGGCATGAAAACCCACATTCATAGAAATGGATCTGGTTGGTGGAGAATTAAGTTTACCTTTGGGCAGTTTTCAAAAGAGACTCCTTGCACACATTTATTAGGACCATGCATACATGCATTTATTCTTTGATTCACTTTCCTATTTATATTCCTTATATAATACAGCACCACTTGTTAGAATATGTTTTAAATTTCTAGTTTTAAACATTCTTTTAATAAGCAATGAAACAAAATGTATGAACCAATAACTACCATTTCAGAAAATTTCAACAATAAAAAGGCCACTCATTCTGTCATTACAATTGAGTTTATATTAAAAACATGAACGTTTACTTACCCGGACACCTAAATGCTGACACATATTCCGTAAATACACGGAATGCCCTAAACCGTGAAATTCAAAAACTCGAAATGTCATACTTGTCCCATCCCACCGCCTGCTACATACTACCTACACAAAGAAACTAAATAAATCACATACATACACTAACCAAAACCCTACTTCTAACCCTAAAGTAAATCCTTCTTCTAACCCTACACTAAATCTTGCATATACCACCATGTATGCACTTAACCTGCACCCTAACACTAAGGTCCATAACTATCGCACACTTACCTTAAAAAGCTATACCCAAACAAACTAAATCCACAAACATACATTTAATAAAACTCTACTTCTAACCCTACACTAACTCTAACATACATTACCATAACGTCATCTGAATTCCACATTAAAGTAGTATGTAACTAATGAAGAGGATGCTATTGGCAAACAACTTTACATATCAATGTTTTTATCTACACATTCAGTGCCTGCTACCCTTGAAAAATTAATTGCCTATATTACATTAAAAAATTGGTAAGTTGGTGATATTGCAATAGGAAATGAATAAGAAGTTCATGGTCACTTGCTTCTGTCCAACAATACGTCTCATCAACATCAGAAATGCTCTCTCCACTTTGGGAACACATAATTGACAACTTTAAGGGACTGGCTGCATACTTCCCAGTGCCAAACCAAACATTAGCTTTTAATCTATTGAACTAGACACATTTTGACAGAACCAGACTTCTGAGAACAGGCATGGCGGCAGTTCAGCTTCCACCTATGGAAAACAGTCTAGAATGTACTGTATCATTACCAACAAAGTGAATAACTAAAGATTCCTACAAGCCTGCAAAATATTAGACTGACACCACAAATGGAAAGACAATAAGCTTAACATTAATCTGCCCCTTGCATGACTAGTTCTCCATTCAATGACACACACCCTTGACCCAAAATGTGGACTGTAAATAAATTATAGTTTTTTTTCTTTAAATTTACTAAGGGTTGTAACATTGTATTTTACTAACCTTACCACTTGCTGAAAAAGACCACATTGATGATAAACAAAATAAATAAGGGGCTTTTGGTGGAGACTCACTTAAACTTTCAACCTACAATAAAGCAGGTTAAAAAACTATAACATTCAGTTATCAGGGTATTTTTATTCAATATATCAGTACACATAGGCCTTTCATATACTGCCACATCCAAAGCTTGTGCTCACATGAAGTCAGAAACAGTGCTTAAAAAGACACCATAGATTAACTTTTGTACTTTACATTGTACCATAAACAGTGTTATTGTGACCTGCCTTGCTGTTATCAATAAAACACATTTTTGTTGACTTTTTTGATCTACAAAAACACTAATATAAAACTGCTTAAGATCAATCCTACATGAAAACTTCAGTATTCGAAAAATGTAAACTTGTATAAAAAACACACTTAAAATAAATGCAACCACGCTGCTCATTTAAGATATATATATATATATATATATATATATATATATATATATATATATATATATATATATATATATGTGTGTGTGTGTATAAACACTATAAACACTAGATATATATATATTTATAATTATATATATATATTTATAATTATTTTAAGTGGCAAATCACAGAACTACAAATTTTATCTGGACAGTTGAGAGGTATGTTGCATACACGCAGCTGCTTTCTGTCACATAGCAATAAACACACACACACAAACACACTTACTGTCTCACGAAACACACATGCATTCTCTTTCACACAAAACCTAAACTGGTTTAAATTCCACACACTCGTACTCTCTCATACAACACACAGACACACACCTTCCATTCCTACACACATCTACTCTCTTACACAGTAACACATGCACTTTCTCTCTCATTCAAACAGAACGACTAATTTAAATTCCATACACATACATACAGACATACACACATACTTTCTCTCGCATACAGTAACCCGGTTTAAACTACACAGATACACACACAAATACACTTACTTACCTCCTTTTTAAATGAAATGGCCACATGTATACACACGGAATTAATCCCTATCTTGAAGTGCTAGTTTAATTTCCGCGTGCCACCACAGAACGTCTTTATCA
>NC_056744.1:1507033837-1507081337 GCF_019279795.1 Protopterus annectens
AGAGGGTCAGCGAGGTGCTCTGCTTGACATGTATGGGAAGTCTATTCCATAGCATGGGCAGTCTCTTGGTTATGAACCTGTCCCTCCAGTGCATTCTGTTGATTGCTGTAATAAGGTTGAGGTCTCTGGAGCATGAGGGATTGGAATTTCTTTAGATGTAGAATTTCTAACAGAGCTGGGTTAGACACGGGTTTGTAAGTCAAGCAGAGATTGCCTCTAAGTAGGCGATATGAGACAGAGAATAGTTGGATTTTTTTGAGTCTGTCCATATAGGACAAGTGTTTAAGGCCTAGAATCCTCTTTGTGAGGTACCTTTGTGGCCTCTCCAGTTGTTGCAGGTGTCTAGTGAGGTACATGCCAAATGGGGCATTGTACTTGATGATTGGCCTAATGAGGGAAGAGTAGAGGGAGAGAATGACCTCTTTCTTCCTGGATGCAAAACCCCTTAGTAATGAGATGTGCCACATAGAAGGACTTTCTGACCACAGTGTCAACGTGGTGATCAAAAGAGAGGTTGCAGTCAACCTGTGTTTCCAGAGCTCTTATAATGCCTTCTGTGTTCAGCGGACTACCATCAATGTGGTAATTCATGGGAACCAGGTTTTTCCCAAAGGGGATGACGATTCATTTTTTTGGCATTGAGCTTAAGGACATGGTTCTGACACCAGTTGTTGGTTTCAGTGAGGCCTTTCTGTAGGATGTCAACATCACTTGGGGAGTTAATAATAGCTCCCAACTTGCAATTGTCTGTGAACTTTGTCAGTCAGAGTCCCTTCTTGTTGGCCTGGACTGTAGAGAAGTAGATACCAAACAGGAGAGGACCCAGGACTGAACCCTGTGGGACTCCTCTCATGACTAGTCAGAAGTCTGACTTGGAGTCAGCTAGTTTCACACTGTGGGTTCTATCTGTGAGCCAGTTATCACCCACCTAGTGATATAGGGGTTGATGCCTAGCTTAGTGAGTTTTTCTATGATTCCTGAGTGGGGAATGGTATCAAAGGCCTTGGCCAGATCAAGGTAGGCTGTATGAACCACCTTCCCTTCATCCACAGCTCTGGTGACTGACTCAAAGAAGTCGACCAAGTTGAGCAGGCATGATCTACCCTTCACAAAACCGCACTGCGTGGTATCCAGAGTTTGGAGATTCCCTATATCCTTGTTTATTATGGCCATGATGATGCATTCCATAACTTTGCATATAAGACTCATCAGGCTAATGGGGCAATAGTTCCCAAGGTCTGTAGTCGCTCTTCCTTTGTGGAGAGGGATAACTGTAGCAGTGCGCCATTCAGTAGGGACAAAGCCTGAGGTGAGGCTGTGATTGAACAGGGCACATAGGTGAGGTGACAGTTCACTCTGTAGTTTATGTAGAACACAGCTAGGGATATTGTCAGGTCCCATAGAAACTGTATTCTTTGCCTTGGACAGTGCTGTTTTAACCTGTGCAACAGTAATAGAGTACCTGGAAATCTGCTGGTATTGTGATTGGTCCTGGGGGTGCAGAGAGGGGTAAAGTTGGCACTGAATCTGTCGGCCAGTATATTGGCAATATCTGTTGTCTCGGTATAGGAGGTACCATTGTGCAGTAGCTCAGAGCAAATCTGGATATTTCTATGGAGATTCTTTACATAATAATAGTGCATTATGTAAAACCAACATTGTGCTGTCAAATGTCTCTATCAGGTGGAACAATAAAATGGTTAGCATTTGCTCAAGCTAAATTTGGTGGTCTTATTGGAAGTACTTTCCTTTGTAATGAATTCCATGTTTGTTATACATTGGCTTATATATGTGCAATCTAATCCATATGAAGTGAAATCTGTTTGTAATGGTTCATTCTTTAAAGCAAGGAGAAGAAAGCAAAATGTTTCCAACAAGATGAGGCAGCATAGTTGTCTGAATGACTGACCACATTATTATAAATGTTCCTATTTACCATTTTTGTTAAGTATGTTGACATGTGCTTTGCTGATTAGTGTCAAAAATGAGTACACAGCTGGGTGTCTGACTTCCCTACAGTGTTACTGAGATTAGCTGCACTTTTTTATATCCTGATTAGCAGTTGCTGTTTTGAAGTCATGCTTTGGTTACCATCAGATCAGATGACTGTGAAGCAATGGTGTAGCTACAGGTATGAAAGGCGTAATTACTCTACTGGAATTTAGCACATTCTTTTATTAAGGCACACATTTATAGGTTGAATATCTTCACATACATCTTTGCATTCCATTTTAATTGCATTCCAAACTAGCACCTTTATTTGTGTTTAAGGCATGTAGAAAAACCTGTTTTGTTCCAGACTGAAGTTCATGAAACAGTTTAACAAGCAGGCTCTAAATTAAAGGAGAACGCCACCCTGGAACTAAAAAAAATCATTTTTTTTCACTCTGTCTTTGTTTCCTGACCTGTTTTAATACCTCAAAATCATGCTATGTCCTGTTCAAAATACATATTTTGAAAATATAGAATGTCCCTCATAACATGGTAACAGAGTTAACTGATCTTTCTGCCTGAACTCCTTAACTCACTGAAAGATTTCAACAATGTGGGCAGATAAGATAGGAATTACTCTCTGGAAGTCAAAGGCATCTGAATGTCAGATCCATTCAAACTTGTTGCTGCAGGAGACTTAAGTGTAACATCCTTGTTTCCCTACGCATATAGGATGGAAGACTCAGGTACAGATCATATACATTTTCAAGATAAATCATTTAACTAGCTTATCTTATTTATTCATTCAAACATTTATTGACTATTAGTTAACTTAGTAGTTAAAGGAAAACTCCACCCTAGAACTAAAAAAATCTTTTTTTTTTCTCTCTGTCATTGTTTTCTGACCTCTTTTAATACATCAAAATCACCCTAAGTGCTTTATTTGTAATTTTAGCCTGTTTTCCACAACATGGTTACCAAAGGAGCTTGATGTATCAATGTGAGCTTGTTCATCGGTTCATAGGTTCATACTAGGCTATCTGCCCTAGGGCATTTACAAGCCTAGCCAGAATGTGTTTGGCTTTTGCCACCCATTTTAAATTTATTTTGCTATGCCCTTTTTCAAGGTTAGTATACTGTGCCTCTGTCTAACAGTGACACAGAAGTGATACCCGGGGTAAACCTACGATCTCCCATCCACTCATCAAGATTCCTCTTGAAGAGAGTCAATGAGGGACTCTGCCTAACCTGGACTGGGATTTTATTCCAGAGTGAAGGGAGCCTCTGGGTTATGAATCTGTCCCTCCAGCATGTCCTATTTATTTCAGTGCTGAGGTTCAAGTCTCTCGAGTGCGTAGCTCGATGGGATTTGGATTTTCTGAGGTGCAGCATGTCCATTAATTCCAGGTTGGACATGGCTTTATACGTCAGGCACAGATCGCCTCTGAACAAGTGGTATGCCACTGAGTAGAGCTGGAGTTTCTTTAACCGGGCAGCATATGGCATCTGTTTGAGCCCTTTGATCCTCTTGGTGAGGTACTTTTGGGGTCTTTCCAGTTGCTGCAGGTGTCTGGTAAGGTACATCCCAAAAGGGGCATTGTACTCAATTATGGGCCTGATGAGGGATGAGTAAAGAGGCACGATGACCTCCCCTGATCTAGATGTGAATCCCTTCATGATTAGGTGAGCTATATAAAATGTTTTTCTAACCACTTTGGCCACGTGGTTGTCAAATTAGAGATTGCTATCAACTTGGGTCCCCAGGTCCCTAATTACTTCTTCTGTATTTAATGGATTACCACCTATGTGGTAATTTTTGGGCACTTTGTTTTTGCCAAAGGGAATGACTATACACTTTTTGGCATTTAGCTTGAGGCCATGGCTCTGGCACCAGTTGTCTGTTTCTATGAGGCCCTTTTGGAGGATGCTTGTGTCAGCTGGAGAGTCGATTATGGCACCCAGTTTGCAGTCATCTGCAAACTTGGTCAGCCACAGTCCTTCCGTGTTGGCCTGTACCTCAGAGAAATATATACCGAACAAGAGAGGTCCCAGGACTGAGCCTTGTGGGACACCACTTGTAACTGGTTTGGAGTCTGACATGGCTCCAGCAATTCTAACCATGTGGGTTCTGTCCTTGAGCCAGTTTGCAATCCATCTAGTGACATAGGGTTTTATATTTAAGCTGGTGAGCTTATCTATAATGCCCGAGTGGGGTATTGTATCGAAGACTTTTGCAAGATCCGGGTAGGCTGTGTGGACCACCTTCCCCTCGTCAATGGCCTTGGTGACTGTTCCAAAGAAATCAACCAGGTTTAAGGGCAATATCTGCCCTTAACAAAGCCGAACTTGGTAGGATCCAGTGTCTGTAGGTCCCCAATATCTTTATTTATGAGGTCCATGATGATCCTTTCCATAGCTTTGCAGACCAAGCTAGTCAGGCTTATGGGGTGACAGTTTCCAGGATCCGTTGAGGCACCACCTTTATGGAGAGGGACCACTGTTGCTGTATGCCACTCTTTGGGCACATATCCTGTAGTAAGGCTGAGATTGAACAGTAGTTTTATGTTTGGGTTTAGCTCTTCTTGGAGTTCATGTAGGACGCAGCCCGGGACACCGTCTGGTCCCACTGATGCTGTGTTTTTTGCTTTGGAGAGGGCGGCTCTTAATTGAGCATCTGAGATGTCAGGGGGGCAGCACTAAGCTGGGATAGATATTTGCCCTTTTGGTGGGGCAGTTTGCGCTGAACCTGTCAGCTAGGATGTTGGCAATGTCAGTGGGTTCGGTGTATTTTTTGTCATTTTGGACTAATTCTGAGCATATCTGGGAATTACCACCCAGGTTCCTAACATAACTAAAGAAAGCCTTGTGATTATCCTTAGTGTCCTGTGCAATTTTTCTCTCGAAGCTGGCCTTAGACAATTTTATGAGTGCCTGTAGTTTTTTGCTAATACTGATCAGTGATGCCTTCCCTTTTTGGGATTTTGCTCTATCATTTAGTAGCTTCCTCCTTCTATTGTATAGTTTGTTTATGGCTTGGGTCCACCAGACAGGACGTCTGCCTTTGGAGGATTGGGTCTTGGTTTTATTTGGGATCGCATGATCCATGCATTCCTGAAGGTGTTCATAGAATGCGTTTATAAAGGATTCTGCAGTCTGGGCCGTATTTTCCACAGGCCCAGGGGCTTTGAAGGATTCCACCTCAGTTTTGAGGAGTGTGAAATTTGCTTTAGAGAAGTTTTTCACTGTGGTTTTCTGGGCAGGGGGTGGGGTCGGGATGTGAATATCCAGTGAGATTAGTTTATGGTCTGATCTTACCAGTGAGGGATACACTTCTGGTCTGGAGCATAGAGTCCCCATGTTGGTGATGATCAGGTCCAATATGTTTTCCCCTCATGTGGGAGTGGTAACAAGTTGTTCCATAGCATTTGAGTTTATAAATTCTAGGAACCTTTGGGCTAGGGTGTTGGAGCTAGAGTAATGCTCCCAGTCTATGTTTGGGTAGTTGAAGTAACCCAGTATAATGGTGTTTGGAGAGACCTTCATATTTTCCAGTGTTCTCAGGAAGGCCGAGTGGGGTTCCTGGGTTTGGGAGGGTGGCCTGTAGTTGTTCTCCCACAACCCTTTCTCTTTCCCATAATGCTTTGTATGACTCATTCCAAACATAAGGAAGTAACTGTGAATTCCAGTGCCATTGACATATAATGGGATTTGTATGGGTCACTGTTATCTAGGGTTGCCACCTTTTAAGCAGGTCAAAGTGGGACATGGGGGTTTGGCCAATATGACACTGGTCACACCCTCTATCATGACGTCACCACATGAGCAGTGAAGGAGATGTTGTTATGGGTACGATGGATGGCTGTTGGAGTGGCTAGCTAGCTGGCTGCTGGAGTGGCTAACTGGCCAGCTGCTGGAGTGGCTAGCTGACTGGCTGGCTGGCTGCTAGAGTGGCTAGCTGGTTGGTGGGAGTAGCAGCTGGATGGATGGATGACTGGATGGCAGGCTTGATGAATGGATGGTTGAATGAATGGATGCCTGGCTGAATGGATGGATGGCTGCATGAATTGATGGCTGGCTGCATGAATGGATGGATGGCTGCCTGGCTGCATGAATGGTTGGATGGCTGGATGGATGGCTGGCTCCATGAATGGATGGCTGGCTGCATGAATGAATGGATGGCTGACTGCATGAATGAATGGATGGCTGGCTGACTGTCTGGATGAATGGATGGCTGGCTGTCTGGATGGCTGTCTGTCTGAATGAATGGCTGGATGGATTGATGGATGGATGGCTGTGGCTGGCTGGCTGCATGAATGGATGGCTAGCTGGTTGCATGAATGTATGGCTGCCTGGCTTCATGAATGGATGGATGGCTGGCTGCATGAATGAAGGGTTGGCTGGCTGGCTGGCTGGCTGGCTGGCTGGTTGGCTGGCTGGCTGAATAGATGGATGGATGGATGGATGGATGGATGGATGGATGGATGGATGGATGGATGGATGGATGGATGGATGGATGGATGGATGGTTGGATGGATGGATGGGTGGCTGCCTGGATGGATGGATGGCTGGATGGCTTGTTAAAAAAAAAAAAAATCTCGGTCATTTTTTTTTGCGGCTGTAGAAGCACTTAAAACAAAGTGCTCCTACAGCTACGATCTTTGCAGGGCTCTTTCTACCCCAATCCCCACCCATTTCATAAATTGCAGCCAATTGCTGCACGAATTAAAGCAACTGGACCTAACTGGCAGCAGCTTTGCCTGCAGGTCAGGGTTAGTGACATAACTGAATTGCCGTGGAAAAGCCAGAAGTAATTGTGGCTTTTCCATGGCAATTCAGTGCGATTGAAAAGCAGGACTTTTCAAGTCCCACTACTTTACACAGCGGGCAATGGGATGAGGCAGCTCAACCTGTGAGTGTCCCACTTACAACGGGATGGGTGGCAACCTTACTGTTATGTTTTTTACTTTCTGTAAAATTACTGCTTCTTTTCTGTTTCTAATCACCCTCATTTATGTTTGGCTCATAGCTTGCTTTACACTGTACTTAGAAGTTATCCAGCTACAGCCAGAAAAATAGCTAAATTGCTGGCCTTTGTTTAGGGTTTTCTTTTGTAGTGAAAGAGGAACTAGTTCTGCAAGCATCTCTCAGTGCAGTGACAGTTGTAACACCTCTGCAGTAGTGCAGGGGGAGGGGACTGTCAATACCACAATGAATAAGAACAGGGTGACTAAAAACTGCTTGTATGGTGCCAGAGCCAGTGCTATTAAAGTGCCCTAAAGACACTCAAGACAGATAAATATGACTACGATCTGTTATTGGTGTGAATAATCTGAGACACTCCATCTAGATGGGCATTCAGAAAGACATGATGGAACTTACTATGCATGCATTAGAGGCAGGAAAGTCACTGGTACTGAGTAGTATTTTGCCTTCACCAAGAATTATGCCTAGATACAAAGAAAAAATAATCATCTTTAACAGTTGGCTAAGTATTTGATGTCATTCTAAGGAGATTCAGTATGCAACTGCTTGGTATGATATAGTAGATAAAATATCCTGTTTCACTAGGGATGACTTTCACCTGTCATACCAGGGCTTTCACATACTAGCTAAAGACTTTGCTTCACCCATAGTGTATTTTTTAGGCAGCGTTACCCTGCTGGACCTTTCTACATAGAAAATTCAAACTCCAATTTGGACAAAATCAAGGTAGAACTACTCAGTGCTAGAAGTCTAAATAGAAAAATGCCAGAACTTGAGGCCCTCTAGCATCTCAAACATATTCTTATTTGTGTATTTACTGAGACATTGTTCAAATGCAATGGCAACAGTCCCTCCATAGCAGGATATAGCATCTATCATGCCTTCAGACCCCTGGGTAACTGCCGGGAAGCATCAGTATTTGTTTTAATAAATATTACTTGACATCAAATTACCCACAACCCTAACCTGGAATTCGTAGACATCTAAATCAGCCTTAAGAAACCCAGGTTTTACTTCACTGCTAGATTCGGATCCTTATCAATGTCACCCAAAGATCATAGAACTTATCTCAACACCACTGAAGCATTGAATATCAAACCAAATACCTTGTTTAAGGGGGATTTCAATTACCCAAACATTGATTGGCACATACACCTCTAAAGTAGTTATGAGCAGTGTTTTCTAGACATCATTAATGCCAATGCACTAGAACAAATTATAGCACTACCTACCAGAGGCTCGAAAAGCCTTGACCTGGTCCTTACCAATCTAGCCCCCACCTGCACCCCACCCACATCTCCTTATCTCTGGTTAAATCTGATCACAGATCAGTCACCTTCTTTGTCAGGTCTGGTGGTACAATCCCCCACACACCAAATGAGAACATCTTTAGGGACTTCTTTAAGGCAAGCCTATATCAGCTTGCAGAAGACCTATGCAAAATGTTGAGCAATCCCTAGCAAATGGACCTAACTGAGAGGACTGCCACATTCCCCTCTGACTTTTACCATCACCTGAAGTCTTGCATAGAAAAGGCAGTGCCCATCCATCCCACAATATAATGACAAACCAGGAATAAAGCGCTCTGGTGGATCTCCCATATTAATAAACAGTAGCAAGAAAGAAGGAAGGAAAATAATGCAAAAGTGCAAGAAATCCTCATCGCCCTACCTCAGGACTACACTGAGACATGCTAGCAAGGAACTATTAGAAAATGTAAAGCAGAGTATGGAAACTTTAGGTTGCTATGCATGCCAAAAGAAACAACAAATCTTTCTTCAGTTATGTCAGAAAATTAAGGAATAATGTCTAACAATGCACTGAATTCATCCATAATAATATCACCCATTCTGATCCTAAATAGTTAACTAATATATTAGCAGATAAATTTAGTTCTAACTTTATCCCTCCTACTCACATAGTTGTCTCCACTAACCCTGAAAATTTAGTTTCCCCTGAAATCACATTGGAACAAGTCTTAGAATCTATGTCAAAGGCTAAAAAATAATACCTCCATGGGACTGGACAATATATCAAGCTGCATTCTTATCAGCCAAATATGCATTATCTGAGACTCAACTTAAGCTATTCAAACTCAGTCTTTCTAAAGGGTTTGTTCCCTATGGAAGAACAGATACTGTGACTCCACTACACAAGAGTGACCCCTCTGCAGACCTGGATACTTACAGATCCATCAGCCTCACCAGCCTTATATGCATAGCCATGGAATGTATCACAGCAGAACTCATTTACAAAGGCATAGGCAACTTAACTGATCTAGATCCCAATCAGTTTGGTTTTGTGAAGGGCAGTTCCTGAATGTTGAACCTAATAAGCATCTTTAGAAAGCTTATAGGGCTGTGGACAGTTATCATTCAGTGCACACTGCTTACCTCAACTTGGCCGAGGCTTTTGACACTATCCAATATTCTGGTGCTACTAAAAAAAAATTAGACATGCTTAATGTAATCTGCTGGATTGCAAATTGGCTGCTGAGCTGATTCCGGGTTGTGAAAGTTGCTTGCTTGCCTTTGAATCTAAATGTGTAACTAATGGAGTGCCACAGGGATCTGTTCTGGGCCCTCTTATGTTTGTCATTTATCTTATATGGCTATCATGCCAGAAGTGTGATTGATCAGGTGAGCTGATTACTGCAAACTGGATGCTGTTATCAGCTCATCAACTGACACAAAACAGCTACAGCAAGAGCTGGAATATGCAAATGCATGATCTATCAAACACAATGTCAAGCTAAATGAAATAAGTACAGCATAGTAGCATTTGACATAAAAGTTGCTTCCACCTCATATGTTATAAATGTTACAAAAGTTGCTCCTCTTCAGACAGATATGGTCATATGATGCCTAGGTATTTATGTGGCTAAGTCTCTCCCATTTGACCATCATGTTCTTCATATTGATCACTGTGCAGTAGCCTTATCTATATGGGTTATATCCTACCAAGGATATAATAGCTGGCCAGATTCCAAAGCTTTAAAGCACCTTATATGTGCCCAATCTATCAGGCAACGCAGACAGAAATGACTAAAAGACAAGTTTGGTCACAAAGACTTTAAAAGCTTTACTTCTGCCGAAGACCACACTTGTCTGAGGCTTTCAGTGCTTGACAGTTGGCTCGTGCTTTCCTTTGCTGAACAGATAAGTTCCCTTTGGGGAAAAAAACTTCCATTTTCTTATATTTAGTAATGTTTTTTTTACTTTCCTCATCAGGAAAGTTATTTTAAAGCTAGCCATATTGTGTTTAGCAGACTGTCTCAAGACTGTAATGTACTTTTAAATGGAGGGCACATTTTTTTTTGTCTGTTTAAAAGAGTAAACTAACTGATAATATATATCAGTGGAGAAATTAAGTTTCAATCTGGTGCTGCCATAGTGTCCAGAGCAGTCAGTTAACACTGACACTTCTGGCTGACTTGAGGTCCTTAACATGGAAAATTGTTTTACTGATTGTCTGACCTCTACACGAAGGGTATCTGAGTTGCAAGCTTTTATGGTGTGCAACTTTACATCATTTTCCATAGGGACAGAGTTCAGTTGAGATCTAATCCTTCTTTTATGCCTAAGGAGGTGTCTGAGTTTGTTTTAAGCTGGTCTATCTGCCTCCCCATTCTCTTCCTTAAACCTAAATTGAGGGAGAAAGGATACTCCATACCTTGGATGTCCACAGACAAATTGGCACTATATTGACAGAACTAAATATTTCAGATCTTTGGATCAATTGTTCATTTCTTTTAAAGATCTCTGTATCTGCAATCCACTGCTGATACAAGTGTTTAACATGTTTACATTATGGCTGCTAAATACTATCTCTATGCGTAGTGATGTAACATTGTGTGTCACACTCGTTAACAGTAAGTGCCTAGCAAACAGTTCTTGGCAACCATCTCTATTTGCTTAACTTGTATCTGTATTTTGACAATAGTGCATTATGTAAATCCAACATCATGCTGTCAAACGTCTCTGTCAGGTGGAACCATAAAATGGTTAGCAGTTGCTCAAGCTAAATTTGGTGGTCTTATTGGAAGTACTTTCCTTTGTATGAATTTCATGTTTGTTATACTTTGGCTAATATATGTGCAATCTAATCCATGTGAAGTGGAATCTGTTTGTAATGGTTCATTCTTTAGAGTAAGGAGAAGAACGCACAATGTTTCCAACAAGATGAGGCAGCATAGTTGAATGACTGACCACATTATTATAAATGTTCCTATTTACCATTGTATTTAAGTATGTTGACATGTGCTTTGCTGATTAGTGTAAAAAATGAGTACACAGCTTGGTGTCTGATTTTCCTACAGTGTTACTGAGATTAGCTGCACTTTTTTATATCCTGATTAGCAGTTGCCGTTTGGAGTCCTGCTTTGGTTCCCATCAGATTATATTACTTTATTTCTACTTAAGGCATATTGAAAACAACTGTGAAGCAAGGGTGTAGCTACAGATGTTCATTGTGTTTCACTGTTGCAGTCATCACTGTTGGGTTCTTCCTGCTGGCAGGCAGCCCTTGATCAGCCAGAGTCCCAAAGTCTGGGTCCAACATCGGCTGAGGTTGCTCCTTCCCTGATGTCAGAGCACCAGGGGTATAAAGGCCTCAGCCAATGCCATTTTCCTCAGTCTTTCTTGCCACATGGTGCCCGAAGCAAAGCAGTTCGCAAGTGCCGGTCGGCCGACTCCTTTTCACGTTTGGTGATTTATCTGAAGACTTCTTCTTCTTAAAGCTAAGTATCCCGTTGGGGAAACTTTTTTCTTGCTCCAGTCCGATGTCAGAAAAAGTTAATAATTGTATTTCTTGTGGGAAGCAAATACCTCATAAGGATTTTCATTCATACTGTATCCCTTGCCGAGGCCCTGACCACGACGTAGCTAGTTGTACGTTTTGTGCTAGATTTAACCAATGCACTATTAAGCGCAGGTACGATTTTGCCTTCCATTATTTTGGGAGAAGATTTAACTACAATATGTCATCAGATTCTTATCAGGCCGGAGCACATAAATGGTGCAAAGATAAAGACAGGCCTCCGAGGTCCAAAACAGATGACATTTCTTTACTAGAGCCAGTTGCCGGTTCATCGGTCGTCAGTAAGGTGCTTTCGCAGCCCCTGTCATCCGCCACTTTTGAACTGCTTGCCTATACTGACTCCCACAAGGAGCCGATGAGGCCTTCAGAATTTCAAGGGACCGGACCTTCGGATAATGCTCCCTCAGATGGGTCCGGAGCCGCTGT
This sequence comes from Protopterus annectens, assembly GCF_019279795.1. Classification (NCBI taxonomy): domain Eukaryota; kingdom Metazoa; phylum Chordata; order Ceratodontiformes; family Protopteridae; genus Protopterus; species Protopterus annectens. Next base: position 1,507,045,997 of record NC_056744.1, read on the forward strand.
GCAGGCACCGGCTTCTGAGGGGGTTTTCAGGCCTACACAGATTAATGTAAAGATGGCTTCAGTTTTACAGTCAAAGACAAAGACAAAGACTAAGGCTCCAGCAAAGACAAAGAAACAAGCACAGGCCTCTTCAGTTCAGGGCCCTCGACCTCAGGGACAGATGCTTAAAATGGCCGAAGACCTGTTGACTATGATCAGGGGTTCCCATCCCCCTCCTGACAAAAGGCCTAGGCAAGAGCCAGATTATGATTAATCAGATCAGGTTTCAGTTTCTTCTGCTTCTTCCTCTCAGCAGGATTATTCCTTCCCTTCTTATGAGGATTCTGATGCTGAAGAATCCCTTCCTTCAGCTTCTCCTCCTGAAGATTATTCTTTTGGGGAAACCTTGCATAACATGAGAGAGCATTTCCACTGGGAAGGGCAGGAATACTCTGAATCAAAGAGAAGGCTTAGAGATTTTCTTCTTCTCCCCCAGCATAGGCCCCTGGCTATCCCCCCTGTCTTGGACATTGTGGATGATGTTTTTACAGAGTCTACCCTCTCTCCTGATTCCTTTCCTCCTGCTCCTGTCAAACCAGATAGGTATTATAGGGTTCCAGATTCTCACAAATTCCTTTTTAAAAATCCTTCAGCTGATCCAGAAACTATTTCTCAGGGCCCTAAGGGTGTTAAAGCTGCCTCTGCTAAGACCCCTATTCCCTCTGACAGAGAGTCCAGAGCCTTGAAAAGATGGGGCAAAAAAGTCTATACTTCTGCTACGTTGTCTATTAGAGCTTTGAAGTGTCAATTTCATATGTTGAAATATCAGCAATACCTTTTGTCTGTGTTGAAACAAAAGATGTCAGCTGTTTCTGGTTGTGCAGAAGAGTTACAGGATTTATTGCATGCTATTGAGCATGTGGGTAAACATACCCTGCACTGTGTATTAAACCACCAAGAAGGAAAAATAGTCCAGGAAATGACTCAGCCAGTATATCCAAAGAATTTATTTTGTAGTATCAACAATTGATGTTCTCCAGCGCCTCGGCATAAGCCTTTTAACAGAGTATAACAAAACCAATTTCTCATTCCTTTATACAGTAAAAAACTATTCTAATAAAACAATTAAAAATTTAATTCAATTGTTGATACTACAAAATAAATTTTTTGGATATACTGGCTGAGTCATTTCCTATACCCTGCACTGTGGTTTTGATTCTTTGGAGGTTTCTTGCAGGGCTGCAGCAACTGGCACAGTTATTAGAAGGCATGCTTGGTTAAGGGAGCAAAGTTTGTTAGATCAGGTTAAGGCAAAACTGGTGGATGCCCATCTACAGCACAATGTTTTGTTTGGGGCCAAAGCCAAGGAGGTATTAAAGAAAATGGAAGACAAGGCCAAATCTATGCAGATGGTTAAAGATTTATTTAGCAGGAACTGGCCAACTAAGCCTTGGTCCTTTCTGACCTCGGACAGACCCCAGAGAGGCAGATATTGGCATTCCAGAGGAAGAGGACAGGCACAGACCTCTTTCAGACCCAGGCAGTGGAGTGCTCCCTCTCCCAAGGGTGGAGAAGATAGGTCACAACCTTACAGGAAACAGTCTTTATGACTCTCCCTTATTAGCTCCAGGGGCTCCTCTCCTGGAAGCGCCTTTGGGAGAAAAAATTTCTCTTTTCTATCACAATTGGAGCCGCATAACCCAAGACAAATGGGTTCTGGACATAGTTTTAAGGGATTACAAGTTTCATTTCCATACCTTGCCAAAACCGAATGGATGCCCAGACCTGCCAAAGCATCAATGGGCAGAGGCTCAGAAGCAAGTTCAGTCCCTCATGGCTATGAGGGCCATAGTATTGGTACCATAACACAGAAATAGGGCAAGGTTTTTATTCAAGACTTTTCCTGGTTCCCAGGAAGGAAAACACATGGAGACCAATCCTGGACCTTTCCATTCTAAACACCTTTCTGGATATACCAAAATTCAAAATGCTCACTCTGCAGCAGCTGCTGCCTATGCTGAGCAAGAACGCTTGGATGCTGACTTTGGACTTGAAAGAAGCTTACCTGCATATTCCTATAAGGCAGGAATGCAGAAGGTACCTCAGATTCAAAGTGGACTCGAAACATTACCAGTTCTCTGCGCTGCCCCTTGGCTTATCTACTGCGCCCAGGGTCTTTACCAAGTGCCTGGCACCAGTAATGGCATTTTGCAGACAGCAGGGAATTTAAATATACCCTTATCTGGACAATTGTCTCATTCAAGCAGACAACAAGGAGACTTTACTTCAGCATCTGGTTTTTGTGCAGCATCTTCTCAGGTGTCTAGGGTTTACAGTGAACCTAAAGAAATCAAACCTGGTACCCACTCAACAGATTACTTTCCTGGGTGCTCTTTTGAACACTACAACCCAGATGGCTTACTTGACACCAGACAAAAAAGTGCAACTGGCTTCCTCTTTCAAAAGCCTGGCTTCAAAGAGTCAGCTAACTGCAAGAAAAATTCTGCAGGCCTTGGGTTACATGGCTTCCTGCATTCTGCTAATACCATATGCAAGACTGCATATGAGGAAAATACAGTGGTACCTCAAGAGTGTATGATCTCAGCATTGCCACAGTTTGGAAACAGTGATCACAATTTTGCCTTGCCTCCAGCGGGAATTTCTTTGGTGGGCCGAGGCCTGTCTCCAGAACAAGGGAAAGCCTTTCTGTCCCACTCCAGCCAATCAAGTGATAACGACAGATGCTTCGGACTATGCATGGGGAGCCCACATGCAAGGGAAATGTCTTCAGGGTGCCTGGGCAGAGGACCAAATGCACCTGCACATAAATTTGAAGGAAATACTAGCTGTACAGAATGCACTGACAGCTTTCAAGGATTTTATTCTACCGGGGCAATTACTGATAAAGACAGACAACACTACAGTGATGTGGTACATAAACAAGCAGGGAGGCTCCCCTCTTACCCTCTGTGCAGACTGACAGCAAAAGGGAGGCTAGCACCAAACAAGTACTCACTAATTCCAAAAGCACCAGAGGAGAAAGGCAACTCAGTCCTTGCTGGAAAATAGATTTTAACGCCACAATAACGACTGGAACACAAAAAATAGATCCAAAACAGTTCAAAGCACAAACGCTATGTCTACACACCTGCGTTTTCGTTTAAAACACTTCTTCAGATGCAATACATCTCACCCAATCCATCCTTGCTTTTAAATACACAATCAATTAGTTTAATTAAACAATTAATTAATCACACTTGGGATACTTCATTCAAGTTTCAACTTACTATACCTTACATTATTAAATACTATTAAAAACTCATACTTTCTAACAAAACAAATAAATCTATATTAAATCTCTCTGTAAATATACAATATCCTTAATTTTTTATATAAAATTCCAACTTCAATAAAAACCATTCGCTATATACAGCATAGCATAAATATAAAATAAAAAATGTTAAAAATCTGCCTTCATCTTACCAAATTTAATTATCCTCATACTCCCTCTAGTGTTCATATAAAACTATTACACGAACAACTAACTGACATGTTAAAAATTAAAGTAATAACTTCCATCCTTACTAGATTCCTCATATACTGCTTACCACTTGTTATATTTTTTATATTAAAATATGTAAATCATAGTCTAATGACTATTATTACGAGAATGTATTAGAACCAGTTAACCAATAACCAAAAGGGCAAGGTAGACATCGAAAGGCACTTTAATAACCTGGCCATTTACTTTAAAAAGTAACATACCACTCACAACTTAGCTGCCCTCAATTTCAGTACTGGGGCAAGGGACACAATATTATTAAGGCCTGGTTGGTTGTACGATTCCAACTGGAGTTGCCATAACAATTCTTTATATTCGATAGTATCTTCCCAAGGCCCGCCTCGAATGTCTTTCTTCACCACTTCTAAGACATAAAAATGAAACTCTGCCTCCAAGCATTTCATTTTATGTCTAAACAGGGCATTATTGGTACAACCAGTTCTGATGTCATAATTATGCTCATAAATCCGATTTTTCAATTTACGTTCGGATTTACCCACATAAAAAGCTTGACATTTTTTGCAAATGCTCAAATAAATAATTCCACTTGTGTGGCAATTTGCATATTCAGTACTCCTAACCAGTATGTCCCTACTCTGAATATGGACTGCATCTCGAGCATATATATAGGGGCATTGTGGGCAGCTTCCACATTTAAATGTTCCTATTCTGCCCTTTTTTCTAATTTGTCCCCTCCCCTTTGTCTCAAAATAATTTTTAAGATTCTTACCCTTCCTATAGGTACATTTCAATGGATGTTCAAAAAGGCAATTCAGATCTGACAACTCGCCAAACTTCTGCCATTCAGTTTTTATTAAATTAAAAATGAATTTTGCTTCACCATTGTAGTCCATAACTAAATTACTTGAACCATCAAACTCATCTACCTGTCGCATTACCTTAATTTGTTCATCCATCCCTATAATTGGGTAATATTTTTGTTGTCTACCACTCACCACCTCATTTTCCACATCCGTTATTAGGGCCTCGGGGTAGCCTCTCTCTAGAAACATAATATGCAATTTCTCACATTCTTCATTAAAGTCTTTATTCCTAGAGGACATTCTGCTACCCCTCACATACTGCCCCTTTATTATTCCTTTTTTATGGTGGTGTGGATGGGCACTAGAATAGGACAAGTAAGAATTAGAATAGCTATCTTTTCTATAGACCTTTGAGAAAAACTTCCCATCCTCCTTCCCTACATAGATGTCTAGATATTGCAGACATTCTTTATTCTTGTTAAAGGTGAAGGAAAGAAAACTGGTAGTACCAGATAAATAATCAAAAAAGGCTGAAAATTCACTCTCAGAACCAACCCATAACAGGCATATATCGTCCAGGTAACGCTTGTATAATTTCCAGCACTTATTGAACCTGGAATTGAGAACAAACTTCTGCTCCCATATATCCAGGATAATATTAGCGTAAGTGGGTGCACAACGTGCGCCCATAGCTACTCCCTAGATCCGCCTGAAAAACTCACCTTCATAGTGTATAAAATTATTGGCTAAAACTAAATCCATAAGTGTCAGGATCAAACGGAAGTCATTTTGAGAGAATTTTCCATACTCCACCAAGGCTTCCTCGAACAATTCCATACCTTCCTTGTGGGGTATGGACGAAAATAAGTCAATTATATCTAGGGTTATAAATATTATATTTTCATCAAAAACCTCTTCCTTCAAATTCCTTAAAAGATCCCAGGAATCCTTAACTATACCTGGCCCTTCCTTCAAGATTTCTTTAAGTTTTATCTGGACGATTGTCTCATTCAAGCAGACAACAAGGAGACTTTACTTCAGCATCTGTTTTTTGTGCAGCATCTTCTCAGGTGTCTAGGGTTTACAGTGAACCTAAAGAAATCAAACCTGGTACCCACTCAACAGATTACTTTCCTGGGTGCTCTTTTGAACACTACAACCCAGATGGCTTACTTGACACCAGACAAAAAAGTGCAACTGGCTTCCTCTTTCAAAAGCCTAGCTTCAAAGAGTCAGCTAACTGCAAGAAAAATTCTGCAGGCCTTGGGTTACATGGCTTCCTGCATTCTGCTAATACCATATGCAAGACTGCATATGAGGAAAATACAGTGGTACCTCAAGAGTGTATGATCTCAGCATTGCCACAGTTTGGAAACAGTGATCACAATTTTGCCTTGCCTCCAGCGGGAATTTCTTTGGTGGGCCGAGGCCTGTCTCCAGAACAAGGGAAAGCCTTTCTGTCCCACTCCAGCCAATCAAGTGATAACGACAGATGCTTCGGACTATGCATGGGGAGCCCACATGCAAGGGAAATGTCTTCAGGGTGCCTGGGCAGAGGACCAAATGCACCTGCACATAAATTTGAAGGAAATACTAGCTGTACAGAATGCACTGACAGCTTTCAAGGATTTTATTCTACCGGGGCAATTACTGATAAAGACAGACAACACTACAGTGATGTGGTACATAAACAAGCAGGGAGGCTCCCCTCTTACCCTCTGTGCAGACTGGCCATGACTCTGTGGAACACAGTACTGGCCTGCAAGGTAGATTTACAAGCTCAATTTCTGCCAGAAAAATACAACTCTCTGGCAAACAGTTTAAGCAGAAACCTCTCAGATCCACACGAATGGATGTTGGATGCTCAGATATTCAGGATGATAACAGAGGCATGGGGGTGCCCGGACATAGATCTCTTTGCATCCCCCCAAAACCACCAACTTCAAACATTCTGCACAAGGACCTACCATGAACGGGCATGGAAAGTGGATGCCCTCTCATTCAGTTGGAAAAACCTCTCAGTGTATGCTTTTCCTCCATTACCTCTTCTACCAAGGGTATTTCTGAAGATCAAACAGGACAAACCAAAAATGATTCTACTGGCTCCCAACTGGCCTCGACAATTCTGGTACTCAACCCTGATGAACTTGGCTCAGGGTCTGCCCTGGATTCTACCACAAATTCCACATCTACTGTCTCAACAAGATGACTGGATCCTGCACAGCCATGTCAAAACTCTGAATCTAGCAGTCTGGCGGATTCAGGGGCTATAAGCAATTCTACCCTTACCAAACAGGTAATGGATGTAATTCTTGAAGCTAGAAGGCTCAGCACCAGGAAATCTTATGCAGGAAAATGGAAAAGATTTTGCATCTGGAATCAGGCCCAGGGTTTTGATACTACAGTTCCAAACATTCCTCTGATTTTACAATACCTAACAGAGATGTTGCATAAGGGCCTATCTTTTTCATCTATCAAAATACATGCCTCGGCTATTTCTGCACACTACAATACGGATCCCCCAATTTTTTCTCATCCGTTACTTAAACAATATCTCAGGGGGGCAAAGAATATAAGGCCCCCTAGAAGAGCTCCAGTTCCCACTTGGGATCTCAACTATGTTTTGGAAAAGCTAACTCTGCCTCCTTTTGAACCTGCGGCTACCACAGATTTAAAGTTTTCATCATGGAAAACTGCTCTTCTTTTAGCAATATCCTCTGCCAGAAGAGTTTTGGAATTACAAGCACTCATGGCTGTGGAATCCTTCATTATTTTTCATCAGGACATGGTTTCCCTGAGGACTAACCCCACTTTTATGCCTAAGGTGGTTTCTAAAGTAGCCTTGAATCAGACTATTCATTTACCTACTTTCTATCCTAATCCTCAAAATGAAGGAGAGAGAATTTTGCATTCTTTAGACATACACAGGCAGCTTCACTTTTACCTGGACAGGACCAAGTTTTTAGGAAAACTGACCAATTGTTTGTAGCCTATGCTGCTACATCACAGGGAAAAGCAATCACTAAACAAACTATTTCTAAGTGGATTGCCCACTGCATCAGGTTCTGTTACTCTCATCATGGCAAACCAGTTTCTATTAACATTAGGACACATTCTACCAGAGCTGCTGCTACTTCAGCAGCCTTCCTCAGTGGAGTTCCCACCAAGGAAATCTTAGAAGCTGCTACTTGGAGTTCTGTGCATACCTTTTCTAAGCACTACAACCTCCCTCTCTACTCTAAATCTAGGGCAGGCTTTGCCTCTGCAGTCCTGCATGGCCTTGTAGCCGCCCCTTCTGTACCATGTCCAGCCACCCTTTCTTAGCTTTGGGATTCAACCCAACAGCGATGACTGCAACAGTGAAACACGATGAACATATTACAGTTGTGTACTCTTACCATAAATGTAGATGCTCGAGTGTGTTTGCTGTTGCAGTCTGGGTTACCTTCCCTCCTATCCCCTCTTTTGCTGTTTCTATGAGTACTGTCTCTGTTTCTTTAGCACTACTCTTCCTCTGAGGTATATTTGCTGGTGATTTTTGGGTATGTTCTACTTTGATGCATGCTTATTCTTCTGACTAAGCTATTGGCCTTTTGTTTTTGGGCACCTGGAATCTGGGGCAAGAAAAACTGAGGAAAATGGCGTCGGCTGAGGCCTTTATACCCCTGGTGCTCTGACGTCAGGGAAGGAGTGACCTCAGCCGATGTCGGACCCAGACTTTGGGACTCTGGCCAATCGAGGGCTGCCTGCCAGCAGGAAGAACCCAACAGTGATGACTGCAACAGTGAACACACTCGAACATCTACGTTTATGGTAAGAGTACACAACTGTACTGTATGAAAGGCGTAATTACTCTAATGGAATTTAGCACATTCTTTGATTAAGGCAAACATTTATAGGTTGAATATATTCATTTTCTGCAAAACAACCTACATCTTTGCATTCCATTTTAATTACATTCTAAATTTGCACCTTTATTTCTGTTTATGGCATGTAAAAAAAAACAGTTTTGTTTCAGACTGAAGTTCATGAAACAGTTTAACAAGCAGGCTATACATTACGGACCCAGTTTATCTTAGACTGGACATTATAAGTACAACTGTGAGAATCTGCATGCGTCTTCAACATTTACTATCTTGAGAGAAGTTGCAGTGTTTGAGGCTGTTAGACAGCTCAAGTAGTTGATTAATTGTTGTTGTTGTATCTTTCGGCTTTTCCTGGTTAGGAGTCGTCACAGTGGAACTCCAGTCCGCTAATGATTGGCAGTAGATTTTTACATACAGAGTTGCCCGCCCTGACGCATAGCCTTCAACGAAAGTACGCCCATTCACGCATGTCTCCACACAGAAGACGCTTTAGCTGAGAATCGAACAGGACAACGTCTTACTGTGAGGTGACAATGCTACCGCAGCACCACCACCGCAGATAAGTAGTTGATTAATTGTAAACTTTCTATTTGGTTATACTTTTGAGCTGATAACTTTAAAGTAAACTCAAAGTGATGATGCATTTTGATGACTGGTGCTAAAGAATTTGTTAAACTGCAACCAGACAACATAATTCTAGACAGTTGATAGTATGGTTGACCACATGTGACTGGGCTTGTCTTGTGCAAAAGGTTGGGGAAAGAAAAAAAGTGTTGAAATCATGGGCATACGGTTGTAGTCGTACTCCCACATTTCACAGTGCATAACAGGAATGTGTGTACTGTGTCATTACACCTATATTCAAATCAGCAAAATGCAAACAAGCAGCTTTACAATGAAATGCCCATTATAGGTTTGATTTCTTATTTGTTGTAAACCAAGAAGAAGCAGATGTAGTTATGTATAAACTCAATGAGTATATAAAGTCTTAATTGCTGTCTTATAGTTTTAAGTGGCATTAAGTGAGGAGTTGCATCGATGTCAAGTATTTCTACAAGAATGTGCACTAAGGTAAGCTGAGCACTGGCTGGCTTGCAGTTTACCAAAAGTATAAACTTTAAAGTGTGTCCTGATATGAGCACCCTGTTTTGGCTTTTTAAGGTCGAAAAGGGGGAATATAATACAACTGGAAATTGGAGAGAAAGAGCAGGAAAGGGAAACATACAGAAATAAGGAACAGGGTTGCTAGAAGGAGATGGGAGAGGATGGGTACTATGTTTTTGTTGGGGATAGACCACTATTTTTTTTTAATAAGACAGGCTAGGGAAGGATGAAGGGCAGAGTATATAAGAAATAGAGTTAGGTAAGAGCTAAGTAATTTAAGCAACATAAAATACAGACAAGCCAAACAGGAACAGTATGTTGTACTGAATGTGTGAGAGAAGATGTACTTGTAGCAGACAGCAGATGGCAAAAAGGGGGGATAAGGAAATCTGTTAGGCTCCTACTGCAGCATACACAACAGATTTTATATATATATATATACACACACACACACACACACAAACATCTGTCCTATCTGCCTATAGATAGATAGGTGTGTGTGTGTGTGTGTGTGTGTGTGTGTGTGTGTGTGTGTGTGTGTGTGTGTGTGTGTGTGTGTGTTTGTCTGCTTCATATGAGTGAAAACCCATAACAATTAATCCAACATTATCGAGACCAAGTCAACAAAACTGCAGAATATTCAAAATTTAAAAAGCTGAATCCTATATATATATATATATATATATATATATATATATATATATATATATATATATATATATATATATATAAGCTTTATACAGAAGCACCAGCAAGCCATACTTCAGCTAAGACTCATGTAGAGTTTGTATGTGCATGAGCAAAGAGCAGCTTGTCCACAGTGGTACAAGGACAGCCTTGCTAATGAGAACATTTATACACATGCACTGCAATGCAGTTCATAGAGCTCAGCCCATACAAACTTCACTTGCATAAGAACTTTGTAAATTGAAGCAAAATAACACTAATCATCTACAGTTCACCATTTTAAATTGCAATGGGCACCAGGTTTAATGGAAATTGAACTAACTAAAAGGTTTATAAATGGTAGGGATACCACAGAATTACTGAGAAATGGGAAATTAATTGGGCAGTTTATGGTGAAATCTTCAGGATTAGCCCTGATTTACTGATAAGGCAGGAAGTATTACATTACATTACTTGTAGGACATAAAAATGCTGGAACATGTAAGGTGCCATCTTTAGTGCAGTCTAGTATCTGCCAAGTGCCTTTCTGCTGACACTGGTCTTTGTCAATGGAACATACCACAGATCACTCTACAGGCCACTGTTATGTAACTAAGGAATGATGTACATAACAAATGAATTAATAAACAATGTAACATACCCTAACAACAAACACGTGTATGGAAATATTTTATCTAAAGCCACATAGTGCAGCAGAGGAATGTATAACAGACACAGTGGTGCAAAGAAAAGACAACCCCAGAAATCAGAATTAATGCTTCAGTTTGCTTGTGCTACCTTTTTTTTTTACTTTTGCAATGAAATGATAACCCACAATCATTTGATGGCAGATATATATGAGGAAGGTACAGATGTTCCCTAACATGTACTTGTAAGTTAGAAAATTGTGTACGAGCAGTGATCAAGAAATAGGAGAGACGGCTTTAAATCACGGGAGAATTGCATCCTTATGACTGTTGTAAGAGTATATGGAAAATGTATTTTAGGAAAAGGTGGAACAAAACAGGAAGACAGAGCTAAGGCAGGGAATCGAGTGGTGGCTGACATAAATACTGTAGGGATGAGGAACTTCATCTTGGAACAGAGTGGAAAAAGAGCAAATGACATGTTGAGATGTGCTGGGACAAAAGCTTAGCAGAATGCAATTGTCCATAACGCAGTGGAGTCCCTTCCATACTCGAAATGTTAACACTGGACGAGGAGTACTTTTACTGTCTATAAGAGGTGATGGATTTGATGCAAATGAGGATGCTTTGAGAATCATCTGAAGTGATGTTGACACCATTACTTTCAGACTATTAAAACAAACACTGCCAGGCATTGTGGGAGGTGAGTGTGCATCTGGCTTTACTAAGTCATGCTGTGATCTACTTGGCATAATACCTGTGTTCATATTGATCTTGCAAGTTTCATAATCAGGTACTTCATCAACACCAGGTATAGCAAAAACTGTACAGATATACACGGTAAGTGTGGCACCATGCGTTTATGTAAAAATTCATTGTAACTGTCATAGGTACTGTCACCGCATCTTGATATATTCCTTTATTGTGGCAACATCAGAAACAACTTCATCCCTCTTTTCAGCACAATAGGGTTATATTGAAAGCAGAATGACTGTCATAAATGATGTCATAGCTATCATAATCATGGCATAGCCTCAGAATAGTACAACATAGCTACAAAGTGTTGTTGCAGAGTCCACACTCCACAGTAGGCTGCTAACCACATAGAAAGTGACATAAGCTCATACACTCAGCATAATGTAGAAATTACATTACAGCAGTAGGGGAAACACCACATAGCTCAACACCCATTTCCTGTGTATAGCCGTAACTCCCTTGATGAAGAGACGATCCCCTTGTAGGTAACAGTATCCACAGTTCTGCTGTGTGCAGGGGTGCCAGGCAAAGATACATTTCATAGTCAGTTCCAGAGACACACTAGACTTTGGCTGCCCAACAGCTAGTATGTTGTGGTGTTTTTCATGCCCATGCTATTGCCACTGACAGTCAGGTAGAGATGGTTAGGATACTACAGGATATACATGAGGAAATTCACCAGTACATCGGACTGGAGGAGTCCTGGGACAATATCATAATGATTGGCATGAACAGTATGGATTCTCATGTGGTATCCATATCAGTCTCCATATGTGGTCTCATAAAGACTTACCAGACACTAGTACAGAAACACTCCTAGAGGTGGATGAGGGAGTTTCAGCATGTGTGGAGGATGAGTAGGCTAGACACTGCATGTATCTCAAGAAGCTGCAAAGATGTTCATGTGGATTTCCCCAAGAAAACGAAGAAGAAGACAGCCATCTTTGTCAGACTTCCAGACGACATGGTAGAACTTCTCAGACAAAATGTCTAGGTCCTGAAGCACTATTAACGTCATTATACGAATGAAGCACTATTAGGTCAATGTGAAGAGATTCCCCTGTATCCAGTAGGTCATAAGCACTGGTGCAACTCAGTATCGATCTCACATACCAGCACTTACACTTGATCTATGTCACCATCACCCACAGTATCCTTAGGGGATATTGTGTATGATACCTTCTAAATATGAGTGAAATTGTGAACAGGAATAACACAAAGAGTACCTATCCAAAATTCACTTTGCTAAAAGGGCCCAGTGCTGTGTTTTTTCTTTGTATCTCACACACACGCACACACACACACACACACACACACACACACACACACAGATATATATATATATATATATATATATATAGATAGATAGATAGATACATCTATATGCACACACACACACACACACACACACACACACACACACACACACACACACACACACACACACACTATATATACACATATACACATATGAATCTACTTTTAAATAAATTCTCATAATAATGAAGACTAAAATATCGAATTGAGAACATGTTAAATAGTCAGATGCTGCAACTTTATATAACACCAACTCTCAAAATATTAAAAACCACAAAGCAAGAGCAATTTACAACTTAGAACATCGGAAACTTAAATTTCCCGTAATTTTAAAAGATCATGTTGCATCATACTGAATTGTAATTAAAAATGTAAATGGCAAGTTGCACAGTAGTGCAGTTTCCCTTTTAAGGGTTTTTAGTATGTGAGTATTACAATATGGAGGAGTTCAAGTACTATGCTTGTGTTGTCTGTGGAGAAGTACATGTAAGTTTAATTGTAAAACAGAAAAAGAAGCTGTTATAATTGCACTGTATGTGTTGCTGTAGAAAGCAGGTTTAAAGTTAAAGAATGTTAGTGTCTTATTTAGCGATTACTCGACTGTTCTCTTTTCCTTAGCTGTAGTACAATCTCGGAGTTGGTATATTTAATTTGTAGGAAGTGTGGGGGGTGAAGGGGATATAGCCCCCCTGCAAAAGTGAAGGAATAAAAGCTTTGTAAGTTGTTGTTGCTTTGTGCTTTTTGATATTTTTAGAGTCAGTGTTATATAGTTTCAGGCATTATGGTGTCAATGTTTTAGTCTTTATTATTATGAGAATTTGTTATTTAAAAGTAGATATAGTTGGCATATGTAGTGCTCAGTGCACCATGTCCGGTGTAACATCATATCCATTCAATTCCTCGAGTGAAGAGAAGAAACAAAAAACAGAGTTCAGTTTAATCTCCAGCAAGCCATTTCTTACATATAACCCACTCCCCTTCAGCTCCTCAGCAAAGAGCTAAAAAAGAAAAAAAACTTTCAACGTACAATATAACAAGCCAATTATTGTCTTCTTATGCCAGACACACATGACCTCAGCTTTTCAAGTAAAAAGCAAAACAAAAGATGCCATTAAACTAAAAAATAATGAAGGAAGTATACTTCTACACTTCTCAATCATTCCCCTTAACATCCCTTCACCCCACCCTTGCTATGATACTGACTACCTTTACCTGTGCACATGTAGATTCATCATGCTACTCTTCACAGTGCATTGAAGCAATCAGAGTAGAATCACAAACATGTTTTATAACCTGCTATTCTACATTTTAGTCAGAGTCTGCCAGGAATTGTAACGTCCCCTCTTTGGGACAGTAATCAAGGAGCCTGACTCCTCACTACTGACACTGGTGAGTGACGTTCACTTGGAACAAAAATAGATACATACATTATTTCCAGATGCAGCTCTCTGCATCAAGCACAACTTCCTTTCAGAGTACATTAGGAACACACTCAGTCTGGGGTCTGGGTTTTCCTCTCTCTAGGCCTCCAATAAGAATCCCCACTGGCAACGCTGTAGGGTTGAGTCCTCAACCGAGTATCCAAGCCAAGTCCTCCAACACCCTCTCTGTGAAATCAGTGTCCTGTGTTCCTGCTGCAAGCTGCTGACACACACATTCATTGAGATTTGATTTGCACACACACACACACACACACACACACACACACACACACACACACACACACACACACACACACACACACACACACACACAGAAAGGCTGGCACAGATTTACTCACTCTGCTACCCTTTACCCAGACTATAAGGTTGTTACTGCCACCAGACACTCCAAAGCTAGCTATTCTAAGGCTGTTACAAGGGTAGCCAATTATACTGAGTAAAGTTAATATTAATACAAATGGTAATACTGACCAAACAGCAAGGCTTTCAGGAGCAGCCACAGTGTCACCAAATACATATAAGTACTCTCAAATGTTAAAATATTCTCTAAAGGACCAGACACAATGAAAAGTTTAAATATATTTAATAATAAATATATTTAATTTAATTTGCTATGTTCACCTTTGTTTCTGTTATATTGTCCTTATTACTATGTTTTATTATGTATAATCTGGAGCTTTTCTCCCTCTGCCTCTGCTGAAAATGGACATGTATCCAGTCAGAATATCTCGGTCAACAAATGTAAAATAAATAAATAAATAAAATAAAATAAATAATAAAAAACATGAAAATACTAAATATCTATTAACAGCAAACACCAATCACAGGACATATTAAAAATAATGCAGATGGATAGATTCACACAGTTACGGAAAAAGAGAACTTAACTAATCTCACTATATTTTCCTGACTGATCTAAAGAATTGCTATCCCTTGGTAACTTACTAAAGCAGAGCAAGATGAATTAGGTGAGTGGTCTTCCTTCTTTGTCAGGTTTCAAAAACAGACTGCCCTGAGACTTCAGTCTCATCTAGTATTAAGATATCATTTCAGTACTGGATTACAGAATGACATCACATACATTTGGTTACCTGACTTCTGGTTCTCATATTACCCCTTTACTAGAAACTGAAAGCCATAAAACCATTTCAACACTTCCAGCCTTCCAGGGTAGGAATTAGTTCTTGCTAAGGACAATACAGCAGGATTCCTAGTCCTTGTTTTCACAGACATTTTGTCTCTGGATGCAGTCAGAACTGTGAGATACAATCTTTATGGCCTAAATTAAGTAATTTAATTTCAGGATATTTTTCTAAACATTAGCTGGGGCTGAAATTTACCTCTTCTCTTCCAGTATATTCTATTACAATATATACATTTAATCAGTTACAATAGCACAGTCTGAAGTACATGTATATTTCTTTTCTGTCCAGCAGGACACACTGTTGGTACATTTTTAGCACTAGCAGCTTTACAAATACATTTTTCAACACAAGCATCGGTACAAATCAGTTTGACATACAAATAATATATAATTCTTTACAAAACTCTAACTTGCTTTGCTGGCATATGTTACACATCCACTGCACTACTACTCCTCTCATAGCTGACAATACCTCACATTTCATCACAGAAATAACTAGAACTAGGATATGTGCAATTGACGCCTCAGTAC
This sequence comes from Protopterus annectens, assembly GCF_019279795.1. NCBI lineage: Eukaryota > Metazoa > Chordata > Ceratodontiformes > Protopteridae > Protopterus > Protopterus annectens. The sequence goes on from NC_056744.1 coordinate 1,507,061,775, forward strand.
TGCACAGATGATGATTTGTATTACCTTGTGTATTTTCTTTACTACCATAGGCTGGAACTAGTCTCTATCTGCACTGGTGGGAATACAGATAGGGGAGTTGCACTGGCACTATTGGTGATTGGCTGTGGCAGTTGCATACCTGTCATTGTATTCAGTATCATACAAACTTCTTGGAGGTTATCTTTGTCTGGCATACAAGGCATCCCTGGACCTTGTTTTTATGAACCCTTTTCACATCTGCAGAACAAACTGCATCAGAACTATTAGATTAAAGACCTACATTTTTCCTGTGATATAAATAGGACATGCTAGAGGACAGATTTGTTTCTCAGAGAATTCCCATTCTCTGGAACAAACTCCTCATTCATGTGAAACAGAGTTCATCCTTATCCCCATTTAAGAGAAACTTGGACCGATGGATGGCTAATTGGAAAGTAAATCATCCACTATGTAAATCAAATTTTGGGTCTCATTTGGTTTGCATGGCTAGGCTTATAAGGAGTCTAGAGGTTGTTAAGCTAGTATACACCTGTGAATGCATGAGATTAAAGTTAAGTATTAGCATTACCTATAAAATGTCTTTATATCTTAAACTTTAGGGTGCTCCTCTGAGAATTCACATGTACTTTTAGTCGACAAAATGGGAGCAAACATTTCCTAGGTATTCTTCAGATAGCCTGACAAATGCTGCCCATTTCTGATATAATGACGTTTGACTAATCTCTTTTGTCACATTCTCTTGTCACACTGAGAAGTTTCATATTAAACCTACCAGTATTTTTAAGGTGGCCAAAGAGGCGAGTTCTGCGCCTAGCAAATGTGTCATCTCCCAATAGATGAATGCACCTTCCACTGTGTCCAACCTCCATATACTTCAGAGTCTACAAAATAAAACTAGGGGGTACGCAAACCCCTGACAAGGAGTATGACTGTGTAACTTTAGCCAAAATAAGACTGAAGCCTATAACTTTCTTGAACTAGCCCCTCAAATGCCTCATTCATGCGCAGTTTTAGCCTGAGTGACACTCCCACTCTGGCCTGCTCCTTCTCCTTTAATGTCCTTTCTTCAAGCTTACAGTTCTTTTCCTTTGCTCTTTCTCTGCTTTACATTCATTATATTGCACTGCATGATAGCATCTAGTAGTAGTAAATCTTTTAATGTTTGTGACTTTAAAGTATATAAAAGCTTGTTAGATCACATATAAGCCCTACCTACCATTTTGCAATGCTATAGCATGTTGAAAGTTTTTGTTACCAGTCAGTGGGATTTGCAAGTATGGAGGTTCCATTATGTGTTGTGCAAATAATCAACTGACTGGAAATGACAAATAGGTATATTAAAAAAATGGTGAGTTAGACATTATGAGAATTGTGATTTTCCTGGTAATTATCCTGGGAATCTGAGTTTCAGACTTCATGCCCTTCATAAAATGCTTCCTAATGCAAAATCTATTGTTCTAGTATGTTTCTAGGTTTATAAAAGCAATATTTAACATCTGTCCTTCATTTTGAGCTTTCGTCTCTCCTACCAATTATTTTTGGCTTTGCCCAGAATTCTTGCAGTAAGAGGTTGAAGTAAGATGGTAAATGAGCCAGAGTAAGACAAAAGATAAAACAATGGAGTTTGTAAATGGCACTATAAATAAATCATATAATTTTTATGTGTGTTGGAAGCAGGCTGATTTTGCTTTAAGATGCATGAATTATGCTTCAGGACATGAAGGACTTGGGGGGGGGTTGTAGGAGATGACTGTGTCTCTATAAAAGAGACCATATTCAGATTGATAGAGGAAGACTGCCTTTAAATAAATAAATTAACACCAATCAGAGTTCTGTTCCTGCTTTTTGAATAAGCTGCGTGGCTTTTTGAACAAAGAAGCTACCAAACAGTTGAGTTTAATTTGCATTACCTTATTTCTTTTCCAATACAAAGATTTTTTTTGCACTAATTTGTTGAACTCACTGACTCCTTAGAAAGACTGCTTTTATTCTTCTACTATTTTTTTAAAATAAAAGTACAGTTATTGTCTTACAATCCAAGATGATCTTTCACTGACCTATCACTTTTACTGTATGTTCCCATATTATTCTTTATTAGCTCTACTGTACTGAGTATCTATATGTTTGCAGTAAATATTTCTTCATTTCACTTATTTCATGCATCAAGTGTAGTGCACCTTATTGTAGGCTACTGTTGAATTGTGTTTTCTCCAAAAAACAGTGTGTTTGTAGACTGTTGATATCTCTTGCTCTGTCTTTCTGAATTTACAGCCTCTGGAAAACAACAGTGTCCATTTCATTCCCAATCAATGCAATACTTTAACAAACACACTGAATGATATCTATTGTACTAATAAATACATGTTTTGCTTTATTCCTGCACAAATAATGCTGCCATCTCCCTGAGCCTTTTCACTGTTTCAACTCAATAGTCACACAAATAGCATCATAGGAGATAACTAGGTTTACTGCTTAAGGGTCCTTACAAGCCTAGCCAATATAACCTAATTTTACCCAATATATGGCCCCTAGGTGCAAGAGGGTGACATGTATTGTGTGCCTGTGTATTGAGTTTCTTACATATTGCCCCACCCATAATAATCCTCTTTGTGAGGTATTTCTGTGGCCTTTTCAGTTGTTGTAGATGTCTTTTGAGGTACATACCAATAGGGGCATTGTGCTCTATAATAGGTCTAATGACTGACGAGTAGCGGGGAACAATGACCTCTTTTTTCCTGGATGAGAAACATTTTGTGATGATGTGTGCCATGTAGAAGGATTTCCTGACTACTGTGGCGATGTGATTATCAAAGGAGAGACTACTGTCCTCCTGTGTCCCAAGGACTCTTATCACACTTTCAGTGTTAAGTAGACTACCACCTATGTGGTAGCTCATGGGTACAGAGTTTTTACCAAAGGGGATGACAATGCACTTTTTGGCATTGAGCTTGAGGCCATGGCTTTGACACCAGGCATCTGTCTCAGTGAGGCCCTTTTGTAGGATGTCCACATCATTAGGAGTTTCAATTGTAGCTCCTAGTTTGCAGTCATCTGCGAACTTAGTTAGCCAAAGACCTTCTGTGTTAGCCTGTACTTCAGAGAAGTAGATACCAAACAGGAGAGGACCCAGGACTGTACCCTGTGGTACTCCACTTGTCACTGGTCTGAAGTCTGATTTGGAGTCTGCTACTTTCACAGTGTGGGTTCTGTCAGTAAGCCAGTTAGCAACCCATCTTGTGACATAAGGATTTATACCTAGTTTAGTGAGTTTTTCTATAATGCCAGAGTGGGGGGTGGTGTCAAACGCCTTGGCGAGATCTAGATAGGCTGTGTGAACCACCTTACCCACATCTATGGCTTTGGTGACCACTTCAAAGAAGTCTGTTAGGTTTGGGAGACATGATCTGCCTTTTACAAACCCGAACTGTGTGGGGTCCAGAGTTTGGAGATCTCCAATGTCTTTGTTTATGAGTTCCATGATGATACGTGCCATGGCCTTGCAGACCAGGCTCATCAGGTTAATGGGACAGTAGTTCCCGGGGTCTGTCATGGCTCCCCCTTTGTGGAGTGGGATAACTGTCATGGTGCGCCATTCAATGGGCACAAAGCCTGAGGTGAGGCTGTGACTGAAGATGGTACTTAGGTGGGGTGCCAGTTCATTCTGTAGTTCATATAGAAGGCAGCCTGGAATGTTGTCAGGTCCCATGGATGCTGTGTTCTTGGCTTTGGAGAATGAGGTTTTTAACTGTGCAGCAGTGATTACAGGAACTTTGCATTCTTCTGGTATAGAGATGGGCCCTTGAGAAGGTGAGAGGGGGTAAAGCTAGCACTGAACCTATCTGCCAGGATGTTGGCAATATCAGTTGGTTCTGTAAATTTAGTGCCATTCTGCTGTAACTCAGAGCAGATCTGAGTGTTGCCATTGGGATTCTTGACATAGCTATTAGAATGCTTTGTGGTTGTCTTTAGAATCAGTGGTGATTTTGTTTTCATAACTAGCTTTGGAGGATTTTCTGAGGGATCTCAGCTTCTTACTGAGGCTGACCAGGGAGTTCCTGCAATCATGGGATTTTACAATTTTTTGCAACAGTTTCTTTCTTCTGTTGTAGAGTTTGTTTATTGCAGAAGACCACCAGTTTGGCTTCCTTTTTTTGGAGGATAGCATCTTGGTTCTGTTAGGGATATCATGATCCATGCACTTTTATAAGTGCTTATAAAGTGCATTATTTGTAGGATTCAGGAGTCGTACATCTATTGTCCATCTGCATGGGTGTCGTGAAGTTTGCCACTTCTGTCTTAAGAAGTGTAAAGTCGGCTTTGGAGAAATTTTTACGGTTGTTTTCCTAATGGGGGGTGAGAGCAGAATGTGGATGTCTAGGGTGATTAGCTTGTGGTCGGAACTGACCAACAAGGAATTGACCTCTGGTGTGGAACACTGGTCACCCATGTTGGTGATGACCAGGTCTAGGATATTGCTGCCTCTGATGGGGGTGTGGAAAAGTTGATCCAAGGCATTGGAATTGATGAATTCCAGAAAACGTTGAGCAAAAGAGTTGATACATGAGTAGTTTCCCAGTTATTGGTGGGGTAGTTGAAATCACCCATTATTAGGGTGTTGGGTTGTGCACTGATATTTTCCAATATATCAAGAAAAGTGGAGTGGTAATCCTGGGGCATGGTTGAGGGTCTGTAGCAAGCTACAATCTGGATTGTGGTCTTGCCCAGAGTTAGCTGAACTTGGATAATCTCGGATGCATTATGTTGAGCAACTAGCTTGGAGGTGTTGATATCCTTAATGAATATGGACACACCTCCACCTTTGGTGTTTCAGTCTGGGTTAGGTGGCCAAAAGGTGTTGTATGAATTATAGCCTGGTAATGCAGGGGTGCTCTCTGGAGCTTTGAACCAGGGCTCTGTCACTGCACAGATGTCGATGTTCTCCATTTTAAGGAGTGCCTTTTCAAGTATTTCTTTTGAAAATAACATTTAGTTAATTTGTCACTGCAGTCATACATGTATTTGTTTAATAATCTAATAAACATACATGAAAAAGGAACATAAAATACAGAAAAAAAACAAATAAATTATCTAGGATTGATGGATTGGATGACGGGAGCCTTAAGTTGACAAAGCTGGAAAACTACACCAGGATCTGAACTTGAAGCACAAAGAAGAACAAAAACTCATCTGTCTGGATGATGGACGTTCCATATGTGTCACTTGCATGTTCTCATACAAGCATGCAGGTCTCATTGTTCTTTTTCTGAAGAAGCAGTCAGTAGGTTTCAGAGGAGTTAAATTATAAATACATTCAGAAAACAATTCACCTCTAAAATAGTTGCATTTGCTTTTATAAATTAACAACAAATTTCCTTAACAAATCTTAAGACTTGTATGCAGTAATATACATTCCTGTATCACAAAATTGCAAAAGAAATTATGTGCAAATTTTAGAACATTTTAAGCCATTGTTCCCCAGTCATATTTTGTGTCATGTTAGAGCAAATAGCGTTTCTCAGAAATTGTCAAAAAATTAGTGCTTCTTTAATTACACTATAATAAAATACATTTTTTTCAAGGTAATAGATTCTGAACATATACTGTGAATAGCTTAAAAATCACATTTTTTCTGAGCTATTCCCTTTAAACAGTAACTTTAAAATCAGTTGAAGTTATCAAACATTGCAGAACAAGCAGACTTAAAGCAGACTTGTTTAGATCCTTGTTTGTTGTTGTGGAGATGGAGTGGCACAAAGTAACAAAATAAAAATCAAATGACGCTTTCAGGGTCCAGTTAACAGAGAACATGGGTTACATGTGTCAGGTAAGGTCATGGCTGGCTTTATACTGCTATGGATCCATACACAGTAGTATCTAAGGAACCCTGCACCAATACCCCAAAAGCCTTTTGTTTCATATCTTACTTCTGTGCTGAATGACTATTTCTTCTGACAACTCTCTACAAATAAATACTTGATTACTGTGAGGAAAATAGTATCAGGTCATAACATTAAGAGAGCAGGCCTCATTTTTATATTAACAAATAGGTTAAGAGCCCACAGCAACAGGACCTCTGCATACTATTTTTGCTGTAACTCCAGCTGTATATGAGAGTTATGTACAGCTCCCACCATAGGACAAAGCAAGATGATGAGAATGAATCAGTTATTACCTTGGGTTAGTGGTGTTAGAATAAGAGGAGTGTTGGGGAAAATGTCATATGCCTGAAGCATATTACAATATTCCATTTTTTTTTTTCATTTTGCTTCACCATGTAGCAGGGGAAACAATGCATATGCATCTCAATTGTCCAGATTTTTGCAGAATGTATAGAGTTTTGCCTCATATTTTTGTTCTGCTCCTCATAAAATTTGTGGTTTTATGGCCATTTACAGAGAATTTAAATCACTAAATAATTACACACATTTGAGTTTCAGTCATCATATCCATCAGAAAATGCATGCTAACACAAATCTTGTTCTAGCAACTTTCAAAGAGCAATATTTGAAAATTGTCTCTATTTTTGGGTGACTGTTCCCCTGTTATTTTTATCTTTGTCTGATTTCTTGCACTAAGAGGTTGAAAGAGATGACACCGGAGGAAGAGTAGAAGGGTGAGTACAGTCAGGACCAAGCTGAAGATAGTTTGCGTGACAGTATATGTGTATGTGTGTACTAAATGAGGTCTTGTTAAATTATGACAAATATAGAAATTCAAGGCAGATGAGCACCTGAGATTAATTTACCATGTGAAACTGAGGTTCAGAGAGGAAGAAATGGTGAGGTGTGCCCAAATAGAAATTACAGTAAACAATTTAAAACTGTTTTCTTATATCACTAAAGCAGGATTACTTAGGATAACTAAAAGCTTGTCAAGTGCAGACAGTGATAAATCAGATAGCTAAGGTAAGACCAGCAGACCCGCTAAGACAAGAATACAGATTAGTTGTGTAAGGAAGGAAGTCCCCGTCTTCTGGCAAGGTAAGAAACAGCAATTATAATGGCACTCAGTACAAAATAAATACGTTGGAAAAGGAAAGGAAGAGTATAAAGTCTACCAACGCTATACCTTGCTATAGATATATATCTTTGACTCAAACTGAATAAAAAAAATGTTCCTACCTGAACTGATAATGTGGTTTCACTCTGTGTAGCTAATATTAAAGAGTCCTGCTCTCTTACATCAACTGCCAGTACTGTTGCCTGAACCATAACGAAAAAAAATTGTTTTTATCACACTTACTCCCCCTGCAGCAAGACAACTTTCTTAGGGTCTGCATACATGACTCTTTCTCCTATCCCTCCAGAGTGACCCTTAAAGCATGTGTTCTCAAATTTAGATGCCACTTATCCAATGCGGGAGGTACTTCCACCCTGTCTTGTTTGCCTGTGTTCCTCTTGTACTTCAGCCATGTGGTGTAGTGGCATTTCAGCCTGGAATGGGGTGTCTGCCATAGTAATTAGTTAGCACCTTAGGAACTGTCATTCAAAGGAAACAATTTCTTATGCACTGCTTCACTCTGAACTTCAAATTCTTTTTTATTCCGATAATCATCCTGCTATATCTGACACATATATCACAATCACTCCTCCTGTCATTAAGGGACTTACTCCATATCTAGAAAATTCAAGAATTTGACTCCATGTGCTTTGGGGGGCTCAGTCATATTAATTTCCACCCTCCGTATAAAATGAGGTAGTCATAACTGTAGACCAGACAGGTCTGACAGCCCCACAGTAATCAGGCCTACTCAATCCCTTTGGAACATCCAGCAAACCCTTAGTTTATCTATTACTGACTTGTTTTCCAGGTGATGGAAATGTATGGCTACATCTAACTAATCTTGCAGGATCTCCCTAGACAGCCAAAATTTTCCTCTTCTACAGACCAGGATTAATTCTGTAGCATACATCTTTCCTGTGTCCATAAAAAAAAGAATAATGACATATTGGAAATGCAAAATATGAAGCAAAGCAGACTAGCAGTTAACATTTTTGATAAGAGATGTATTATAAAATCATGACTTCCATGAAATTTCTTGTATTTCTGGTAATCACATAGTACAGAATGTGCAAGCTGTGTATTGAAAAATACTACTACTACTAATAATAAATAATAATTAAATAATAAAATAATTGGCTACAATGAATTCTGGGGTCATGTGATCTTTTAGAGATTTGCTTTGTATATCTCTTGAACCAAACATCTTAAGATTCACTAAATTTTATGAATGGTTTAATGTGTGATAAGTGCAAAAATCCAGATTGCATGAAGTCACACAGAAGATTAAATGTGGGTATGTAGTGCATCAACATTTGAAGCAGATCTGTTAGTCAACACCAGCTAAGGCACTGTACTGAGATATAGCCATGTTTCAACAGAATACAGTCCTTTTGAAGTCACCTTTACTGTCAGCCTAAAACTGTCCATATGCACTAGCAGTGAATTTTGCTGCAGTGGTGATTTTGTGACTGCTGAGGCAGCTCCATTGGAGTATCAAGATAAAGCTATGACTATGACCCAGGAGACCTGTGTTCAGCCAGCAGCCAGGCTGCCTGCTAGAGTTGGAAAGAGGATTGGAGATGTCATGTGGCTTTACTGACATGCCTTTCTTTAAGGGGAGGGTTTGGGGGCATAAGCCTTGGACAGCCGCATAGTACAGTCCCTGTTGAAGGGCAGAAAGCACATGAGAGTGCTCACTCCTCAAAGATGTAGGTCAGTGTTGTTGGGGTTACTTCACTTGTGGAAGTGAGAGATACCAATACCAACTGCATGCCGAATGCTGCATCATCTTACTAGGCATGAGCCTTAGGGTTGGAGCTAAAATAAGAAAACCTGTGATGACTGCCTAAATGACAGACACTCTTGACTGGAGTTTGCGTCTAGTGAAGCGGGAATGAATGGGCCAGTTTCCCAGGGGTGGTGAAGATTGATAGGCAGCAGGGGAGAAAAAAAAGTTTTCAAAAAACTTTGTGGCTGCTGAATCTCAACGAGAAAACAATATTTTCTTATCCTGAAGGTGAAATAGCCTCAAAATTGTTATAGTTATAATTATGGGGTACAGAAAATGCAAACACCAATATGACAGTGGAGAGGCTTGATCCTAGTGAAAACACTTGTTTAATTATTTTATTTTTTATCCCATGCAAAACATATGCACCAATGTATAATGTCAGTGTTTTCCCTGTTGATATAGAGATTGTGGCCTCAGTATTCTTTCATAAATCCTATTTAACAGCAGCAAAGTCAGTCATGTGCATCTCAAAGTGTACTTATGTATATTCAGTGATAAGGTGCTATGTACCATTGTCATCAAGCTAAGAACTCAGAATAGAGTAGTAAACCATGGGGGACTAAAGAGACAAAGCCACACAAAATGCATAGTTTGGTCTAGTAGGCAAAAGACAGCACTGATTCATCAAATCCCATCTCCCTGCCCATGCTGATCTGGCCTTCAGTGGATGGATAAAATCTTTCTGACCTTTGTCCCTTCCCTTGCTGCTGATCTAGCTATACCCCCCCACACACACACACACATATACACCCTCTGTAAATTGCATGCCCAACTTTATTGCCAAGGGATTACTGATTCACGTTTAATGGTCCTGGAGTTATTGCAGCATGAATGTTGATAAACCCATACATTTTGACTACTTTTAACAGCCATAATGATGAGAATTTCCCTTGTTTAAAGACTGTAATTCAGCCTCTTTCTGCATTTTTTTCTATTTTAACTCATCATTAACACACAATCCCTGGGATTCAGCAAACGTCCGTGCAAGAATAGTTAATTCTTGCACAGAAGTGATCGTCCCTGTGCAGCATGGCAGCTCGCCATCCATATGCATGAAAGCACACTGCCATGCTCTAATACAGACATAGGTCTGTGTGCGAGTGCAGGGGGCATGTCTGATAGCAGTGCTCTCACAATACACATGCCCCCTGCACTCGAGAATTGCCATTTGGCAATTCAAAATGAGAGAGGATGCCTGGGTCCTCTGGCACTGTAGTGTCTATGGCATACCTCCAACTGAAGAGATTGTCGCAAAATATTCAGATTTATGCCCCATACACACATCCAGAAATTCACACTAATGCAAAACCTAATATTCTGTCAACTGTCTAAGTGTGTGAGAGCAATATTTAAAACTTGTCCCTATTTCTCCCCACATCATGTAAGGCAGTGTACAAATTCTGTGCTCTAAGAGGTTGAGAGGTACAATTGCATGCCCTCTATAAAATCCATGCTACTGCAACCTGTCATCCCATTAACATCAACATTAAACAAAATTAAAAAACATATTTAATAATTTTTTTTTTCAGGACGCAATAAAGTTTAAGCATAGCTGAGCAGGTGTGCACTTTACACACTTGTGCTTAGAATAGCTTAAATATCTGAAGGAGTTAAATAGGATTATATGAGCTAAATAAGTGATCTAAAATAGTGTAGTGGTTAGAGCTGCTGCTTTATATGCAGGCATTTACGATTCAAACTGTAATTCAATCTTTTCACTTTTATATGTGAAAGCAGTTGTAAAAGTAATATGTTGTAATAAATGAGGTAGAAAATAATATTTATCACCCAGGGTAGTGTAGCAGAACCAAAATTAAGTGTCAGTCCAGAAAAGGTATAAAATCCCCATATAAACACAAGTGCCCCATAGTAACACAAGAATAAATGTAATGAAAGCACATGGGGGTGCCAGGGAAGGTAAACATAAAATTATAATATGTCAGTAATGATGAGTCAATCCCATAAAGCTGATAGTCTATAAAATAAAATTTGAGCAATGCTAAGCATTGCACAGCTATGCTGACTGGGCGTAAGCATTGCTTAAATGTGAATGCTAAGCAATGAGTAGCTTAGCTTAGTGGATTTGCCCATTGGTAAGCAGTGCTCAACATGTATCTTTAAGCACTGCCAACCTTAGGTAAGTGGGTTTGTGGGGCACTTAACTTAGCGTACCATATTCAAAATGGTGAAATCATGGCAAAGTGTGGGAAATCAACCCTATTTAAACACTGTAGGCAGGAATTTAGCCCATAACCATTGTAGCTCTTCAATGCAAGCACCATGGCTGGAGCAGGTGAGGGATTGTGCTTTCTGGTACAGAGCTGGGGCTTTCAGGAGTCCAGGGTCATGGTTTGACTCCTTGTAAAAGACCATGAAGTGAGACTGCTACAGGCCAATACCAGGGCTCCCAATACAAAGCAGAGGCATGTGACCATCTCGCACATGATCTCACCAGTGGTACTGGCATCCCTTGGACTGGTGAGGAAGTTTGGCACCATTTGGCTGACCTTAAGCAGAGGAAGAGGGATCTCTTGGACCAGTGGATCCAAAATGCTCAGACACAGAATGTTCCAGCTGTGTGTAAGTATGAGTATCAAGTACTGTCTAATGAAAACTCCAGCCTGTGTATTTGATGGATAGGTATGCATAAATGTTTCTCTATCTCCTGTACAGCTGCAGATGAGAGTGCCGTGGATGTGGATGCTCATGCTAACAGGTTGCCCAGGCTGCGTTGCAAGGCTGGTGAGTACAAATCTAGCAAGCAGTATTCTGGGCAAATAAATGGAAAGGAGTAGAATGTCACCTGTCAGTATTTCAAAATGTGTATTATTAGTACTGAATAAATGACAAATTAGCATATTACAATTGATGCACAGGATATATATATATATATATATATATATATATATATATATATATATATATATCAATAAAAGTGTCTGTAGTTGTCAATAAATTGAAAATACCAGATTGTTGTGTTTACTTTACTATGTGGTGTCATCAGTCTATAAATGTATATATTTTCTGCATAGCAACTATGGCTCTGAAAGCATTAAATAAATGTCGGTGAGGTAACAAAGATTGTGGAGTAGTAAAAAAGGAGTTTAAGTATATGAAATGTTCCTATATGAAATGTTCCATGCACCAGGATTTGATCTCTGAATAGTAATGTTGTGTTAACCATTGTTTCCCAGAGTGTCATGTGTCAAACATATGAATACCCACTATATGACCTATCAGCAATGCATGAATGCTAGAATGCTAGAATTACAAGGTCAAATTGTACAACCAAGACAGTAGTAGGAAGAAAACAGTCAAGCAAGAGACAGCAGTTCCTCAATTAGTCACTCTGATGAAACACAAACATGTTGTACTTTTGTGGCACAAACAGGCACGGTTCAAATCCTGTGCTAGTAAGCTGTCTGCAAAATGTCAACCTGGAATATGTGAATATGTATAGAAATGGGTCCCATTCAAAGTCGATTTTCATATGGCCAAAACCATATGATCGACTTTTGAAAAGCCGACCATGGGGAACGTACAGTGCGGAATGGGAAAATTTCCCTCTTCCACACTGTAGTGCGATCTTGGAGTTGGTATATTTAAGTTATGGGGGTGTAGGAGATGGATCCCCCCACAGAGGGTACAGGGGGGGGGGCTTGCCCCCATGCTAACAGTTTTAAGGTAAATGTTCATTGTGTTTTTTGTGTTTATTTTACATGGTTGGCTTTCCAAAAGTCGATCATATGGTCTCGGCCATATGAAAGTCGACTTTGTGAAAAGTCGATCATGTAAAGTAGACCCGTAGAAACAGTCAGGTATTGTTAAGAGAAACTTCCTCCACAGCTCTGACAGATAAAATAAGCTATATATTACTTGTAAGAAGCCTGTACTTATACACTGTATGCAACACCCACTGTCCAACCCCAAGGCTCCAAATGACAGCAAGAGAAGTACATATACAAGTAGTCCCCTCCAACACATGTCCCTCAAGTGTCATGCTGTCATGGCTAGTGGTCATTGCTGCCAACACCTAGTGTGACAGATAGAAACAAGGCAAAGTATGGCAGTAGCACAGACACACACAGTATGAGTGCACGTATGTAACTGTGGCTATGTGAATATAGGTAGAAATAGTCAGGTAATGTTAACAGACATTTCCTCCACAGGTGTACCAGGTAAGAAAATGTATGTATTTGTTGTAAGAAGGTTCTACTCATACACTGTGTACAACAACCACTTCCCAACTCCAAGACCATAGGTAGATGTAAAGTGAGGGCATACCTGAAGAGTAATGAGTAGAGAAAATGATCATTACAGTTGTGAGCAATTGAAGCCTATTTAGTTGTTTACCAAACTTACTGGTTGGACAAGTTTCCTATTGTTTTAAAAATTCTGAAATGTTTGAAATGTATGTTTCCTGTTTAAATATTATCATTGGTGGCCTGTTGCTATCAATGTAACCTGTATGCAGATATAATTTCCACTGTGGTTCCATATATGTATGTGTTCTGTTTGCTATGCAACTCTTCCAAACTTGTCATATGGGGTCAATTGGAACACCCATGCATGCTGTTATAACTAATCATGAAATGTGTGGTTCATGACTAACCATATTAAATATTTATATATCATATTATATTTTTATATTATAACCATGCTAATATTTACTAAAACCTCAACACCATAGCACATCTGGGAAGGCTGATCCCGGTAGATCCACCTGTCCTTCCTCATCTGGCCATGGCACTGGGCCCCAGCACATCTGGGACCCACCCTGCGACCTTCTCCTCTGCTACTTCTGCACCACTGTTGGGTGGAACTGCTTCAGGAGATGGGGCTTGTCCCCTCAGGGGTGGGCTTGAACAAGACACTGTCACCCATTCACAGGTCTGGGGTTGGTGCGTAGTGAGCTCTGAAAGAAGTTTGGTAATCTGCTATGCCAGCTTGAGGGTCGTGTGGCACATCTTGAGGGGTCAGCCTGCCCCTCCTACTCAGCCCTAGTACACCTACCTTTGGAGCCATGAAGGTGCAGTGGTGTCTGGGTATGGGTGGGGATCCACTGTATCCACTTGGGGCCTCATGTGCATCTGATTCCCAACCACCCTCCCCGTCCAAGGTGTTTACCCCCATGTGTCAGATACTGTTGTCTGCTGTCTTGTCAGTCTTGTCTGTATTCCTACCAAACATACCTCCCTAATTATACCTACTATCCTTCCCCAACATCCCACTCTCACCTTAAAAAGAAAAGGGCAATCTGTTTCCGAAAAAAAATTACACCCCATACATAGCTGTCCATTTCGCACATGTGTCCACTGGACACATGTAATCCAGTCCATTTGGCTTGACAACACATTACTGTTGTGCTCACCCCTCTTTCAGAGGTTTGAGTATCCAAATTTACCTCCAAATGTTGTAGACGTGCACAGCTGTTGCTTTAGAAAAAAATGGACAGCTATGGACCTTCCTTACTCCCATCCTGCACATCTTGTTTTTCTCTCTGCATGCCCCTTTTTCACCACTTTCTTATCACCGCTTTTTTTCTTTTCTTTTCTTTTAAAGGAATTAGCATGGGCGTAAGTGGGAGTAAGTGGCAGTAAGCGGTAATAAGCATGTTTGTTCAAAGCTAAGTGATGCCTACACAGATTAAGCACCTATAAGTTTAATTGCATGTTGGCATCGCTTAGCTTCATGCAAACCAACTTAGAAATGCTTAAAACTGCCTTAATCACAATCATAGCTCTGTACTAGGCAGATGGCCATGGAGGCTTTACAGGGTAGGTCATGGGACTACCCTGGCAGCATGGCACCTGATGATACTCCACAGTGTGTCGACTGAGTATAGTCACAGGGATGGTCATCAGGGTGGGTATCCTCTTCCCCATGCACTCCTCCAGATTTCTCTTGGAGAGTACCAGTGATATGGTCTGCTTGACATGTATGTGGCATGTAGTCCATAGCATGGCCAGTCTCTGTGTTGTGAACCTACCCCTCCAGCATGTACTGTTGATTGTGTAGATGTGGTTGATGTCTCTAGGGCACGGGGTGTGGAAAGATTTGTTTCCTCACATGTAGCATTCATGAGAGAGTTGGGAAGGACATGGCTGTGTAAGTCAGGCTGAGATTGCACCTACATAGTTAATATGGGGTAGATATTATTTGGAGTTATTGGAGTCTATCCATATAGGGCAGGCGTGTAATCCTTAAGATCCTCCTTGCGAGGTACATCTGCATCCTCTCCTGTTGTTGCAGGTATCCAGTGGGGTACTTGGCTGATGGGCCATAGTATACATTCATTGGGCTAATGAGCTGAGAGTGCTGAGAAACACTGTCCTTTTACATCATGGATCTAACAACCTTGGTCAGGGGAGGTGACACATGGATGGATGTTTTGAAGACAGTGGTACTGTGGTGGCCAACAGTGAGCTGACTGTTGACATGTGTTCCCAGTTATCCTATACCAACATCAGTGTTTAGTTGTCTACCATCAATTTATTACTTTATGGGAACCATGTTGTACCCAAGGGGGATGTCTGCACATAATCTGGCATTGAGCTAATGTCCAGGGTTCTGACAACAGTCATAGGTCTCAGAGAGGCCTTTGTGTATGGTGTCAACCTCACATGGGAGTGTAATATTGGCACCCACCTTGTAGTCATCTGCAAACTTTGTCAGCCAGAGCACCTTTGTAGTGGGCTGGGCCTCAGAGGTGTTGATCACAAACATGAGTGGACCCAGGTCCACAACCTGTAGGACTCCAGTGGTGACTTTTCAGCACTCTGTCATGGAGTATGCAGCTTTCACACTGTGGGTTCTATCTGTGAGCCGGTTTGCAGGTCACCTACTGATATGGAGGATAGATACCTACCTGAGTGTGTTTTTTGTATGATTCCTAAGTGGGGAGGGGTATCTCAGGATTAGATGTGCTGCCTATGTTGTCATCTATTCCATACTGTCACGTAGTTATTGCACATGGCACAACACTTTTAGAGCTACAGATTGCCTACATCTGCCTCTACAGTGGTTGACAACTGGTGGCCTTGTAATGTGGACATTGGGACATATACTGGGTAGGCAATATAATAAATTAGTAACCCCCCAAATGGTTCCTGTTCTCACACAAACACAACACCACCCACACAGGATACTGTTATCTCACAGAGACACACACACACACACTTTTGCCAGCACTGAGATTAGGACCCGTACCTATCTAGTTATTGCTACTATAGTGTTATGCATTTGTTGCACATCCCACAAGCTTATAGGTAGAAGGGCATCCATACATACTTCTAAGGTGGGTGGCATCAGCTGCCCTTGTAAACTATGATACTTTAAAATGTACTGGTTGTGGATGGACACAAAATACTTTCGCCTACAGATATACACATACATGCAAACAGACTCACTTTTCAAATTGTCAGGAGTGGGATTAGAATTCCTACCTTACTAGTTTGCTAGACTATAGTAATAGGCAGTTATTGCATGCACCACAGAGCTTAGAGGGCTGTGAACTGGCCAAATGGATCTTTCAGGGTGACTGACATCTGCAGAACTGTTAAAGTAGATAAATGGGAAGTGTACTGAGTGTAAATGGGCACAAAATCTTTGACCTACAAACACACACTCACATTTTTACAATTGGCAGGACTGGGATTGGAACTCCTACCTAACTAGTTATTTATACTAGAGGGTCATACAGTTATCACATGCACCACAGAGCTTACAAGGCTGTGAGCTGGTCAAAAAGATCTTTCAGGGTAACTGACATCTGCAGGACTGCTAAAGTAGATCAATGGGAATTTTACTGAGTGTGAATGGGCCCAAAAGCTTTAACCTACAAACAAATATATATATATATATATATATATATATATATATATATATATATATATATATATATATATATATATACACACACACACACACACACACACACACACACACTTCCACATTTGCAAGAATGGAGATTAGAACCCCTACCTAATTAGTTATATTTATAGTAGAGGGTTATGCAGTTATCACTGGTGCCACAGAGCTTATAGAACTCAGGGCTGCTGAATGATACTTTTAATGTGACTGTCATCTTCAGGACTGATAAGGTAGGGCAATGGGATGTGTACTGGGTGGTATAAGCCTGTTATTTCCAAGATCTTACAGACACTTCTCTAAGTGTAGGAACATTCCCAGTGTGAGCTTCTATAGTACATGTGGGACTCCATTCCAGAGATTGTCGTACTCCAGTCCAGGGATTTTTGTGCTACAGCCATACATCTTCACCTGTTAGTGCATGATATCTGAGGATAGCCCTATTTAAATGAGGGAACTTTAGGCCATACATAGGGTAATTGTGACTATTTCTCTTATTAATGTATGTGGTGCTAGAGTTACAGGGTTTGTTTTTGCAGACATTTTATCTGCCATATTTGATGTTTGACACTATATTTCTTATTTCAGTACCTCCTGACATACCTCCTCAGATCATCACAGTGATTTACCAGAGGAATACAGCCTGGATGATGCACATGCAATTATTACGGGCTCAGTGCTAGGCATCCTTGCACAATCCAGCCTGTTGAGATGTGCGGCCACAGACAATTGACTGCTGATACTGTGGAAATGGTCAAGCACCTTGTTGATATACTAGGATGTGGGGATCTGTGTGCATCTGTTTTGGCATGGCTTGCTTACCAGTCCATGGTTGAGTAATACAAGTCAGACAGGCTCAGGGTGGCAGGTGGACTCCAGATAGATTTGTAGAGGGTAAGATATGTGGTGTTGGTGTGGGCTGGGTCAGATATGCTGACCTGTAGCTATCTACAGTTTGCATAGGGGTGGTGTGAAGGGTTACCCACACTTGGGGGGTCTTGTGTGTCTCAGACTGTTTGATCACACTGGAGGTGTGTGTCTGTCTCACGTATATGTATAGCCCCACACCAATTGGCTTGGCCACCCACATTTTAGAGTCATGTGGTTGTATGGGATGAGTGATCAGGGAAGGCTTGCTGTGTTTTTCCCCATGGCTGTGGGCCAGGTTTCTGTGGGTGCAGACATGTCACCATCTTCCAGGGTCGAGACTCCCTGAAATTAGTGCATTCCAATGTTTAGACTTCTAGCTATACCTCACAACTATAGAGGGTTTCACTTGAATGTGCTGATTCATGGCTCATATATCTGGATAATTACCCATACAGGTTTGGTTTTCAAGCTAATCTTTTGCAACTCACTCAGGGTTAAAGTGAGATATTATTGTCAATGAAATTGCAGTTTCAGACTTTATACCCTTCAGACATTCCATGGTATTAATACACTTTTCCAGTCTATCAACTTTATTACATCATTATTGCAGGTTTTCCCATGTGTCCTTCTCCTTGGACCTTTATCACCCCATTATTTGTGGTTTTGCCAGATATCTGCATCTCTGGGCTGGGGAGGTATGCTCCTAGCATTTAGCAGCATGCTCTTTCCTTGTATTTTGTTGTCTGTGTTATGTTGGTGTTATGGGTCCCATGACACTCCCTAAAAGGGCATTGTGGGTGAGGCATAGGCCTTTGACAGTGGCCTGTAGGCCAGGTATGGCATACGCAGCCCATCTTTATCAAGGCAGTGCATTCTGATGAAGATATGTTTTCAGGCTACAGGGCAGTGGACACCCCAAGGATGGCACCAGTAAGTGGACTTAGCATTACTGACACTTGCTTTCTGTTTGTATTGAGCCATCACTTTGGGTGACAGCTGTATGCATGCTTGTATGTACAGCTAGAGACATGTTAATGCATTTGTATGGGACTGTGGGGGTACACCTGCACACACTACACATTTGCAGAAGCTGTGCTGATATTTGCTTAACATTTTGACCCCATTAAGCATAGTAGTGTGCCTTAACTTTGAGACTACAGGCATAACAGTATTGACCACAGGTCAGATTGTTCTGCTATGCACATGTTTAGGTTTGAATTTCTTAGCTTTCAGAGCTATACTGCCACTGCCAGAGCTGCTATGATATCACAGTGTAAGTCTGTAGGTGGGATTTCATGGATTTCACCATTTGGAGAGCTTTGCCAAACATTTCCATATGGTTTTCTATAGCTGATCTGCTGGGTGAGGCTTGGGTTGAGTGTGGGGCCCCCACTTTGACATCCATGCATATGACCACCCAGTTATTTGTTTCACCACATATACTGCAGTGTTATTTCTCAACTACGGTGGTACTGCACAGTGTGGGAAACTAGTACTGGGCATACACTTTCTTCTGTCCCACATAGCTGTCAGTTGTCTGGTGCTATCCCAGTAAGCCACCCCGTTCCCTTGCATGCTTGCCTCTATACCATGGATACGCTATCAGAATATTCTACTCCATTCACTCATTGATAAGAAGACTGACTTACCTTGTGCCTGAGGCAGTTACGATGGTGCGTGAGGGCTGACTATGTAAGATGCATGTAGCACACTGCTATACATGGTAAGGTATAACTGGTGTGATTTTTGGCATCCATTTTACTGTGTGTGTGAGTCAGAGAGAGGTATCAGTCCCTAGGTCCCTACAATGTCAGCACATGTGCTATGCATTGCCTCTTTCCCAAGGCCTGGGCATACTGGCACACCACCATCTGCCTACAGGGGCAGGCTCAGGAATTTCCTCCTGCGAGTGCCTGTGGAGACCTTGGCATTGGTGGGGGCTCTGTGGCCCTTCCCCCTTTTGTTCTTGCTGCAGCTGTTTCCACAGGATCATGTTAAGTAGCATGGCACATACTATGACCATGTGTGCA
>NC_056744.1:1507088837-1507111337 GCF_019279795.1 Protopterus annectens
ATTCAAGTCAAAAAGTGTTTGTTTGCTGTTTAATTTAATTGTTTGGCTGCCCACTAAAGTGTGCTAGCCTGTACTACTGACTTATTGCCTTTTCTGCATTTCTGTGTGTTTCTATTTAAAAACAAAAAAACAAAAAATATTCCTTGTTTTCCTGCCTCTCCTAAACTAGTTAGACCAGTTTACAGGCCTTGCTGTATCCCGGGCTGTGTTGTAGTTCCTGTGTTGTCCATCGCCTTACTTGGATAGAAGGAAGTTTCTTAGCTCACCAGTGGGAGTGGGGAGCCTTGAATAGCCTACCTGTCCTTGAGGGAAGTGACCTCAGCACAAGAAGCTGTAGTAATTGGTCATTTTAGACCATTTCTAGCTCTTTTGAAGTTCCCTGGTTAAAATCTGCCTCTGGCATTTTTTTGAAGCCATATTGCTCAGACACAGCTCCACGTGGTCCTGTTGAGTCTTCCTGGCTACAGAGAACTGAAAAAAAGCGACTACTTTCCTGATTAAGTATCCTGCTGTTTTTTTATATTTGTTTTACCTTCTACTGCTTACCTAGAGCAAGCTTTAACTGCTTTCATAGTTATTTACTGCATTTTTTATTATCTGCACTTAAAAGTACATTTTAGTCGAAATTAGTCTAATTCAAGTCGAAAAGTGTTTGTTTGCTGTTTAATTTAATTGTTTGGCTGCCCACTAAAGTGTGCTAGCCTGTACTACTGACTTATTGCCTTTTCTGCATTTAGCGCGGAGTTGCCACTAGAGCACCATTGGGCAGCGCCGGTTAAACAAGGTTAAACTATTTCTGGCTCCGTAAAGTCTGCTCTTCATTTTTTCCCTTAGAACTGCTCTACTTGTAATGTAAACAGTCTATTCTCTATATGTAAAGCTCAGCACTTGTTCCTAAAGCATTTTTTAGTCAGGTAAAGCACTTCTATATTATACAAAGTACTTCAGTAGCTTAAAACCCCCTTGAGTACCCACTTCCCTATAGGTCCTTTCTGACTCAAGTTACACAGCAAACTTTTCCATTTCTTCTAGCATGTCAAAGGGTCAGTTGCTACCGTCCTCTCCTGCTCAGCTGGTGAATCTGGGAATATTGAGGCAATGTTACAATTGCCTCATGTACACAGACAACCCTCTCCTCCTCCCACAAAACACAAATACATGCGAGAGATGCAACTATATAGCCAAACTGGAGGCTGAGCTCTCTCAACTCAGGACTGGCAAAACCAGACAGGAGGAGAAGGTAACCACACACACCATAAACCCAGTCTCACATAGAACTATCACAACTACAAATCAAACACATAAACACACAAAGACATACTCGGAGGCACTGATCAAAAATCTACCAAAACAGCAGAGGCCTCCAAAGCAGACACCCAAACAACTGCCACCTCATGACATAACACAAGCAACACATAGATCACAAAGTCAGTGTGCAAATCAGTCACAGCCCTTAAGGCCAAACACAATACCAGAACACTTGTCATAGGTGACTCCATAGTCAGACACACTGATGTCCCACTCACCAGACTGAACAAGGAGAGGGTCACAGTAAGCTGCCTGTCGGGCGCTAGAATCCGCCACATAACACAAGCACTCAGGTCACTCCACAGCAAGTACAAGTATGACTCAGTCATTGTCCATGCCGGTGTGAATGACCTGACACGTACCTCCCTGGACTACATGAAAAGAGACATAAAGGAGCTCTCAGATTATGTAGCCCAGGCTGGTATGACCCTGACCCTGAGCAGTATCCTACCTTCACCAAGAATGATGCCACAATACAGAGACAAAATGATCAGTTTTAATAATTGGCTTAATTTCTGGTGTCATTCTAAGGGGATCCAATGTCTGTCTGCCTGGAATGACATGCTTGACAAGCCACGCTGCTTTGCAAGGGACGGCTTGCACCTGTCACCCCTGGGTTTCTGGATATTGACAAAGGCTCTTGCCACCCCCATAGTGCCTTTTTTAGACAAGGCTCAAATTCTAAACCCACCGCCCTAGAAAACAATAATGGAAAAAAACTAAGGGTAATGCTGCTCAATGTCAGAAGTCTAAATCTCAAGATGCATGCCCTCTAAGCCCTCCTCAGTATGGAGAACATCGATGTCTGTGCTGTGACTGAAACCTGGTTCAAGGCTCCTGAGAGCACCACGGCACTATCAGGTTTTACCTCATATCATGCGTTCTGGCCCCAAAACCCAGACCGTACCACAAAAGGAGGGGGTGTATCCATATTCATCAAGGATACCCACACCTCCAGGCTGATGGCAACTCACGAAGCATCAGAGACCATTCAGGTGCAATTAACCATAGGCAAAACTGCTCTACAGTTTGTAGCATGTTACAGGCCACCCTCTCAAACTCAGGAACCCCACACAGCCATCCTGAAGACACTGGAGAGTATAAATGTCTCTCCAAACACCATCATATTGGGTGACTTCAACTACCCAAACATAGACTGGGAACATTACTCAAGCCCCAATACCCTAGCCCAAAGGTTCCTGGAGTTCATAAACTCAAATGCTATGGAACAACTTGTCACCATTCCCACAAGAGGTGAAAATATACTAGACCTGATCATCACAAACATGGGGACAAAATGCTCCACACCGGAAGTATATCCCTCATTGGTGAGATCAGACCATAAACTAATCTCACTGGAGATCCACATCCGCCCCCACCCCAACAAAAAGACCACAGTGAAGAACTTCTCAAAAGCCAACTTCACACTTCTTAAGACTGGTGTGGTATCCTTCAAGGCCCCTGAGCCATTGGAAACCACAACCCACGCTGCTGAATCCCTTACAAATGCTTTCTATGAGCACCTCCAGGATTGCATGGATCAAGCAATCCCAAATAAAATCAAGACCCTTTCCACCAAAGGCAAGCGCCCGATCTGGTGGACCCCAGCCATAAACAAACTTTACAACAAGAGGCGAAAGCTACTACAAGATAGAGCAAAATCCCTAAAAGGGAAGACATCTCTGATCAATACTAGTAAAAAACTACGATCACTCATAAAATCATCCAAGGCCAACTTTGAGAGAAAAATCACCAAGGACTCAAAAGACAATCATAAGGCCTTTTTTAGCTATGTTAGAAATCTGGGTGGAAATGCCCAGATATGCTCAGAATTAGTCCAAAATGATACAAAAATCACTGAACCCACAGACATTGCAAACATACTGGCAGACAGGTTCAGTGAAAATTTCTCCCCCCCCCCCCCCAAAAGGAGAAATATCTATCCCAGCAGAGTGTAGCCTCCCAATTATCTTAAATGCCCAGGTGAGAGCTGCTCTCTCTAAAGCTAAAAACACAGCATCAATGGGACCAGATGGTGTCCCTGGCTGTGTGCTACACGAACTCAATGAGGAACTAAACCCACACATAAGGCTGCTGTTTAATCTTAGCCTTACCACAGGATACGTACCCAAAGAGTGGCGTACGGCAACTGTGGTCCCACTCCACAAAGGCAGTGCTTCTATGGACCCTGGTAATTACCGCCCCATAAGCTTAACAAGCCTGGTCTGCAAAGCTATGGAGAGGATCATAATGGAACTCATAAATAAAGACATAGGGGACCTACAGACATTGGATCCTACCCAATTCAGCTTTGTCAAGGGCAGATCATGCCTCTTGAACTTGGTCGACTTTTTTGAAACAGTCACCAAGGCCATTGATGAGGGTAAGGCCTACCTTGACCTTGCAAAAGCTTTCGACACAATACCCCACTCGGGTATCATAGAAAAGCTCACCAGCTTAAATGTAAACCCATATGTCACAAGATGGGTTGCACACTGGCTCAAGGACAGAACCCACAGGGTTAGAGTTGCTGGTGCCATGTCAGACTCCAAGCCGGTCACAAGCGGTGTCCCACAGGGCTCAGTCCTGGGCCCCCTCTTGTTCGGCATCTACTTTTCAGAAGTGCAGGCAAACATAGGAGGATTGTGGCTGACAAAGTTTGCAGATGACTGCAAACTGAGCGCCATAGTTGAAAATCCATCAGACACAGATATCCTTCAGAGAGGTCTCATAGAAATGGATAACTGGTGCCAGAGCCATGGCCTTAAGCTAAATGCCAAAAAACATATAGTCATACCCTTTGGTAAAAACAAGGTAACCCCAAGTTACCACATGGGTGGCAATCCATTAAGCACAGAAGAGGTTATCAGGGACCTGGGGACCCAAGCTGACAGTAACCTTTCTTTTGACACTCTCATTGCCAAAGTGGCTAGGAGGACCTTCTACATTGCCCACCTGATTATGAAGGGATTCACATCCAGATCAAGGGAGGTCATTGTTCCCCTGTACTCTTCACTTATCAGACCAATGATTGAGTACAATGCCCCATTCAGAATGTATCTTACCCGACACCTGCAGCAATTGGAAAGACCCCAAAAGTTCCTCACCAAAAGGATAAAGGGGCTCAAAAATATGCCATATGCTGCCCGACTGAAGAAACTCCAGCTCTATTCAGTCGCATACCATCTGCTCAGAGGTGACCTGTGCCTGACAAACAAGGCCATGTCCAACCCGGAATTAATGGACATGCTCCACCTCAAAAAATCCAAATCCACCAGAGCCACAAGAGCAAGAGACTTAAACCTCAACACGGATATAAATAGGATGTGCTGGAGGGACAGATTCATCACCCAGAGACTCCCTATGCTGTGGAACAGAATCCCGGTCCATGTGAAACAGAGCACCTCGCTGGCTCTGTTCAAGAGGAATCTTGACCAGTGGATGGGAGATCGTAGGTTTACCCCGGGGGTCATCTCTGTATCACTGCTGGACAGAGGCACGGCAAACTGATGGGTATAGTATTCTTCAACCTAAGGGGTGGTGAAAGCCACACAACTCTGGCTAGGCTTATAAATGCCCTAGGGCAGATAGCCTAGTATGAACCTATGAACCTATGTATAGATTAATATAAAAAAGCAAACCACAGTAACATTTTTTCATGCACAGTACACAGTTTCTCTTTTTCAGTCATTCATTATTCTGCATGTATTGCTCCCAGATATTTCATTTATTTCTATGTAATTTGCTGTTTGTTTTTCTAAGGATATGACCATCAGTTCTTTTTCTTCTTTGCAATATTCAGTAATTACAGCCAGTTTTGATTTTGGTTTCCATTTCTGGTAAATCCTTTTTTAGCAGTCAGAAGCATTAAACTTAGTAAGTCCTTACTATGTCTGGACAGTTCAGAGCATATGTCTTCACTCAAAAGAAAAAAAAAATCATTTCCTTAATTAGAATTATCCCCCCACCCCACAATTTCAATTTTGAGGCCAGCGATGTATTAGCACTTGAGGATTTTTAAGGCAGCACATGTAACATATCTCTAGAGCAGCTTCCTTCTGCAGGACATAAGAGACTGCACAGATGTGCTGTAAAACCCTTTTAATTTACATTTTTTCTTGCATGTAGCCATCTTGCTGTGGTTGCATCTCCTTATTGTATATCACCTTGTTCTTCTTGCCCATCTTATTCCAGACCTGTATGCTCCTGTACATGGAAAACTTAGGATGTTGCAGGCTGAGTGCTTGAATATAAAAAAGGATACCAAACTGGTGACTCATAAGACTATATCATGAGCAAATCTACATGGACATCAAGTTTTTCTGAAAACAGTCCAAGCATATTTACAGCTGAGAAAATATAATGGAAGAAAACAAAATAAAAAATCTGTCTGTGTTTCAAATCTGCAAATGTTATGGGAGGGTGGCCTAATGGTTAAGGTGTTTGCCTTACAAACACAAGGTGTAGGGTTTGAGTCTCCCAAGGGATAATTGGCTAGGCTTAAAATGGCTCACAAGGGCAGTTAGCCTAGTACTGATCTATGAACCTATGAACCTATAAAACTGAAATGGAGAATTTACAACCATAACAGGATAAAAAGGATGCCTTCTCTAAAACATATTTCTAAACTTTTTATTATTGTATTAACAAGTCACAGTCAACAGATGGTACATTTACACATTTTGCATCACTCAAGAACAACATTAATACAATCATTTTTGATTCATAGGTAAAAGACATGCCATTCTCTACAAAATACGGATAAAGCATTTAGGTTTTAATATGTAAAACCATGCTTTCCCTGGTCAGTATATAGGAAGCAGGGCAGTAAATTTTGTACCAGGTAGTATCTAGCACTGGTGCATATAATGTACAGTAACCCCAACACTTAAATTTCACAATAGAAATTTAAATGCTCTCTATGGCCTGAGGAGATTGGTGGTGTAAAAGCATTGCAAGCTGTCAGGGGCTGTTTGAGTGTAAAATCCACATCTGCAGCCCACTATCAGATGGCAGGAATGGGTCTGTATATTCAATCCGGGCTTCCAAATTCTGGTAGCTAAAACTACACAGAACCAAATATCTGTAGACATACATTAGCACATTCACATTGCAGGACATGCAAAATTCAACACATTCTGACCCTTATTAAATAAGGCTTCATAGAAGAAGGCGATCCCAAGCACACAACACATTGATGCTCTAACAAACCACAAGCATATCTATAAATCTTACAATGGGGACATTAGTCAGTAGGTTTGCATTTGAATTTATATTTCCTTTCACTCGTATTTGTCTTTTTTTCTCAGATGTTCACATGCTCAGGGGCACACATGCATTCTCCACACCTGCACATGCAGTGATTTTACTCTCCACAGTAGAAAAGGGCATCCAGCCCCTGACCCTGCTAGTAATATGATGACACCCACACAGTTTAAATCTCAGTCACAATGTTCATTGTCAAAAGTTTCCAATGCTCAATGCCCGAAAAAGGCTTTTAAGGATTCCTGTGGCTCATGGAAAACAGCATCAACTGAAGAACTGCCATAAGGGCTAGTGTTTCAGTCTGGCCACCCAAAGGTGTGAGAGTAAGTTCCTGGCCTATTTTACTACAAGTGGATGATGTAGTTCGCAAATGACAAGAAACAGATTTGGTGGAAGGCTAGCTCATGTCACATGGCTTTGGTATACTGACAACAAAAAGGCTAAAACTAATAGTGGTCAGACAATGCTTACCCTATCTTGTCAGCAAATCTTTTCTTGAAGCAGCATCACAGTCCTTACTTTTAGTGAAGGCTTGAGTTTACCACTGTCTTCTGCTTTGGTGGACTGTCGTAGTCTGCCAGATATGCAACTTCAGCATATAACTTGAGGATATAATTTGAGGAGTAAGTGCCACCTATTCCTTGGCTGATCAAGAAGACCATGCTATTAATGAGCCAAATCCTGGAATTTGACCTTCTGAGTCACATGGCTACAGCTTGTAGCAGCCCTTTGGTTCAATGTGTCTTCTGTAGGTCTCATCTTTCATGCAGCAAGGCTTGGTAGTGCAGGTTTAGTAGGTTTCATCATTTCTATATTTACCAGTGTCCACATTTCAGGCAACACATTTCTGGCAGTCATCTGAGGCCTCATAAGATTTACCCTGACAAATGCGAGGACCTGACAAAAGCTAAAGCAAATAGCCATAACTAACAGTGTAACAAACTGAAAGCAGAAAAATAAAACACCTGAGCTAAAAACAACTAAGTGCAGTCATATTCCTTGTAACAAAGACTTTATTAGAACATTCCATATTCATTCAACAGCATTTGAATGCCCTCTGTTATCACATGATTACTTACATCACAAAGCATACAAAGATCAATATATATATATATATATATATATATATATATATATATATATATATATATATATATATACACATGGAATAAATAATGGAAATAAAAATGAAAATGAAGGTACTATGACATCTATGAACAAAATAATGTTCACGTTAATGGACATAACTTTGATACACGTTTTATAGTGGTATTAGCATTTAAAAATGGAAAATGGGTAGCATTTAAATGCAATTGCCATGATGGTTCTTTATGTTTCAAGTTAATACTGATGTCACTATGTCTCATATCACATTTGCCACTTTCTGTTATTGAAAATAAAAAGTTCTTAAAACCAGAACATGCAGTGGTGAGTTTATACAAACATTGTTTGTTTCTTTGTTCCTTATAGTGTATATATGTTTTAAAACCTTTGACTTAATTTGCTATTTGTTTAACCAGCATAAGATGAAAGACTCAGTGAACAACCAGCAATATAAACCACAAAGTTACTACTACATGAATAATGTGCTCCAGTTATCAATGCTTGGCCCATGTATGGTAATTCTGTAACACGGCCTTCCTAAATCTCATATCAGTATGAATAGAAATCCCATTTAAATGCACTCTTAGCTCCAGTGAAACCTATTGCTGCTTCTGCAACTTGAAGTAAGTTTTTCACTGTACTTTCCCTCTTATTAACAGAAATAAGATGCTTATTAATAACATTTTGTAAGTACTTTGTTGCTATGAACATAGTTATAGTTGTTCTTAACTCCATCTCCTAATACTACCTGAATCAATGCTAGTTTTAATACTACTGGTCATATTTTGACCACCCACCAAAACTGCTGCTATCTGTCTTTCTTAATACAGTCAGTAAGCCCCTTTAACATACATTCTTTGTAGTCCCTTGTAGTAAACATAGCTAATAAGTTAGTTTCTCCTGCAAAAAGAAGCTTTTTCATTGAGAGTCTTAAAAGTCTTATAAATTGTTTGTAACATTTCTCTTATCATTTAAAAAATGAGAACTACCAAAGTGTAAAAGATTATTAAAAAGTGGGCTTCCTTAATCTATTAGAAGAAAATTGATGGCAAACCTTATAAAATTTTGTAGTAATTTCTTAAAGCCAATACTATCAGAAACACTATTGGTATAAGATAAAAAAAAATTGTACTAGAATGCAATGTGTGTATAAATGAAACGGGCATCTGTAGGATTCAATAAACTTCATGTGGGCTTCTCACAAACCCTACATGAAGTTTGCATGTTTGCAAGGCGAGCAGCAGCGGTGATTACATATTCATGCTGCACACCATCTTTAAACATAAACAAGTGCAGTTTTATGACTGGCAGCAGTGTTGCTGGCCAGGAAACCATGTAAAGCAACAAAAACAGTGAACTTGTTTGCAGCAGAGCAAATTAGGTTAGCAGGATTGTGTGGAATGCCACAATGATTACCAAGGTTTATCATATAGTAATGTATATGGTCCAAACACAGTATAGAAAAGAGTATATGATGCAGAGTTTTGTGAAATCTCATTCCAGGCATTTTGTACAAAAGTTGTGTAAATGATCTGTAAGGGTTCATGGACTGCCATTTAAAAAAAAAAGTCAGAGGAAGTGTATTGAATAGGTACACACAGATGAATTTTAAGAATGAACACAGGGAAAGAGGATAGGTGAAACATCATAATGTACAGCAGAGGATG
Organism: Protopterus annectens; assembly: GCF_019279795.1. Lineage (NCBI taxonomy): Eukaryota > Metazoa > Chordata > Ceratodontiformes > Protopteridae > Protopterus > Protopterus annectens. The sequence goes on from NC_056744.1 coordinate 1,507,098,182, forward strand.
GCATGTAAATGGAAGACAATTGTAGCAGGAACACTAATCACATATCAGCATGGAATAGTACAGACTGCACAGTGAAAATGTATATTATGTGACTGTCAGACAAGGTGACATAACAATGGAGAGGATGACTTTGTGAGTTAAGCATCCTGGCATGAAGACTGGAGAGGATATCTGTGATGGTCCCTACTCTGGGCCAGCAATCAAGGAGACTCAATCTTCACCACTGACTCTGAAGAGGGATGGCCACTAAGAGCAAATATGGATTCACACAGTATTTTCAGATGCAGCCCCCTGTACCAAGCATAATTTCCCTTAAGAGCACACAGGGAGCATGCTCCAGACCTGGGGGGGGGGCTCTCTTTCTCTCTCCAGGCCCACACAAAACTTCACACTGACCACTTTGGAGATCTGTATCCCTGTTCCCAGTAGCTGACATGCACACTTGGATATTTGAGTTTTACACACACACACACACACACACACACACACACACACACACACACACACACACACACACACACACACACACACACATACACAACTGGGAAAATCTAGCACAGATTTACTAGCTGTGCCCCTTTCTTCCCAGACTCTGGGGCAATCATGCTGCCATCAGTCAGCTGTCCTAAGGCTCCTACAAAGGGTATCCAATTATACTGTGTGATATTAATACAAATACAAATATTAGAGTGTGACCAAAGCGGCAAGGCATTCAGAAGCAGCCCCAGTGTCACTAAAACAAGTATAAGTACTCTCAAGATGTTAAAAGTATACTCTAAAGGACCAGACACAATGGAATGTATTAAAATATTTAATGGTAAATAATAAAACAGAAAATTGGAGAATAATGAATACAATAAGCAACAGAGTTTTAATGTTAAAGATATAAAAATAATGCAGCTGGATAGTTTCTCACAATTGAAAAAAAAAATACTAAACTATTCTCACTAAATGTCCCTAACTAACTAAATAATTACTTTTCCCTGTCTACTTACTAAACCAAGGTGAGCTGATGTGTGCTGAGTATCTTACCACATCAAAGGACAGATGACGTCTCTGTCTGTGTGGATGTGTGAAATAGGCCTTTGGGGTTCTGTATCCACATGGTGCTGCTCCAGGTGGGTGCACCCAGGTTTCCCAGTGAAAATGCCCCCAGATTCCTGCAACACTGCTCAGATTTCTCAAACCTGGGTAGGGATTAGCCACTGGGACATTGCTACCCCTTCCACTGAAGTGTTTGTCCAAGCTTCACTAAGGAGATCAATCACCAGATCCCTTCAGACTCCTCCTGTCACCCACTTCTGCTCAGCACAAGGGCCTTCCTATCATGGTAAGGCTTCATCATGTTAGCATGGTAGAATTTGTGCCCCTGCCTTCTACCTATTGGGTTTACCATGTAAATAACATCACTGGCATTCCTTCCCACTTTAAAGGGTCCCTCTCAAGTTATCTGCAGCTTATTGTTTATGGCAGGAATGAGCACCATAACCTACTGTCTGACAACATACTCTCGAGCTTGAGCATTCCTGTCACACCAGACTTTTTTCTGCTGTTGAGCTCCTGCAAGGTTCTCCTGGGCCAAGCCCGTGAGATTCCTAAGCCTTGTCCTGAGGTTTAGGACATACACCACAACAGACATCTTGTGGGATTCACACTCACCCTCCCACTCATCACAAATCAAATCTAAAGGCCTCCCTTATACTATGCCCATACAGCAACTCAAAGGGTGAAAACCTTGTGGATTCCTGGTGTAGCTCTTTGTATGCAAACAGCAGATGGGGCAAATATTTGTCCCACTCGCTCTTAAAATGGTCTGCAAATTACTGTAGAATGGTCTTTAGTGTAGAGTTTAACCTCTCTACAAGACCATTGATCTGAGTGTGGTAGGGGGTGTATTTTAGGTGCTTCATCCCACAGAACTTCCACAGACAAGCCAGCAGGTCAGACATGAAATTGGTACCTCTGTCAGTCAGTATTTCTTTCAGGAAACTGACCCAGCTTAAAATCTCTAAAAAAGCATTTGCCACCTTCTCTACTTTAGTAGAGGACAGAACCACCACCTCAAGGTATCTAGCAGCATAACCTACTACCACCATGATATACTTCCTCTCTGTGGAGCTTGGGGTACACAGAGGCTCCACAATATCCATAGCTAGCCTCTGAAAAGGCTCTTCAATCACAGGCAAAGGCATCAAAGGGGTCTGACTTTGTCTCCTGTCTTACCTAACTTTTGGCACTGCTCACAGGTCCTGCAGTACCCTGTTGCATCCCTTTCAATCCCAGGCCAATAAAACTTATGGATAATAAGTCTGTTGGTATGGTTTATGCCCATATGACCTGCAAAAGGAATTTCATGGGCTATGGCTAGAAGTGCCAGAAGGTAGACTCTAGGCACTACCAACTGATGTATTACCTTTCCGTCTAGCCCTCTCTGAGGGGTCAACTCTATATACAGTAACCCTTTGTTCCAGTATACAGTCTTCCCTTTTCCTTGAGAATCAGGTGCCTCCTAATCTACCTCCCTCAAGACTCGTAATGAAGGGTCCAAAAGCTGAACTTGTCTCAATTCTACCTTTGTGACCCTTTCCAGCTGCCATTTCACTGAAAGCCTACTATCTTTTGACAGTGGTGCCTGACTGTCAGTCTGGATGCTACTACTCACCTCTGCTCTTACAGTCAGCCTGTCCATAGGAACATCAGTACCTACCAGCATTTGTGGCTCACTTTCAGGGTCACTACTACAGGGTAGCTCCCTCTCTGAAATAGCCACCTCACCAGCCCCATCTTCAGGTGTTGGGGGTATCTGGGTCTCCCCAGGGTACCTGACCCACATGCCTGTCTCCAACCCTGACCACGTGTAACTGCATGCACACAAGGCACTGCATTATTATAATAATTTCCTATCAAGACATGTGCAGGGATATCCTCAAATACACCTACCTGCTTGCTTCCTTTTCTACCCTCCCAGTCAAGATGAACCTTGGCCAAAATTATTTGGAATGGGGTCCCTCCTAAAGCTCTGACTGGTATGGACTGTCCAAGCAAGTACTGCTCCTCTTTAACCACTGCAGGCTTCACAATGGTTATATCAGAGGCGGTGTCTCACTTAGCAGTAGCCTGTCTTCCATCCACTTAGGATACAAACTCCAGTGATAATCTGGTGCCTCTGTTATCTCTAGACAACTTATCACTGGCATGCTGTTATTCCCACCTGTTGGCTTCTTCACCTTTTGTTCCTCACCTTGCATCAGTGGACATCTGTATATTACATGGCCCCTCTGGTTACATTTAAAAATTCTAACCCTTGGTCCTGGCCATGTACTTGAATTTGAGGCTTCCTCTGTTACTGATGTACTCTGTTGGGGTTGTTCAGGCTACCCACCATGAGTTCCCTATAACCATATGCAGCACTGGGTATCCCCTTCTTGTCCAGTGATGCCCTGGTTGCTAAGTAGAGATCCCCCTTTCCCCACAGCTCATCTGCAGTGTTACTTCCCCACTCTGCAAACCAGAGTCTCATGTCCTCTGGCAATGTGCTAAGGGCTTATTCCCTCACCAAAAGATCTGCTAGCCCTTCAAAAGTGGTGAACTGACACATACTCACCCACCTATCAAAATAAATGCTTAATTCAGCAATATAATCACATACACTTTCATCTGCCTTGTGTCTACTCATGAAATGTTTTTCTGTAAACTTCAGGTGTTAACTTAAAATGTGTCAGTGAACATTGTTTAACTTTATCATAGTTTAAGCAATCAGTATCAGACAGTTTAGAAACAGCAGTTACAGCTTTACCATGGAATAAGGGACCACTTAGGGGCACAGGTGGACAGTGGTCTCACCTTCGATAACCACATCACCACAACAGTCAGGAAATCCTTCTATGTGGCATACCTCATCACTAAGGGCTTTTTATCCAGAAAAAAGGAGGTCATTGTCCCACTGTACTCATCCCTCATTAGACCCATTATAGAATACAATGCCCCATTTGGTACGAACCTCTCAAGACATCTGCAACAACTGGAAAGGCTGCAGAAATACCTCACTAAAAGAATCACAGGCCTAAAGCAGATGCCCTTTGCTGACCGCCTTAAAAAACTCCAGCTATATTCGTCGCATATCATCTACTCCGAGGCGATCTCTGCTTAACATACAAGGCCATGTCAAACCCAGAGCTGTTGGACATGCTGCACTTAAAGAAATCCCAATCCCTCAGAGCCACACACTCTAGGGTTCTAAACCTTGTCATCACAATAAACAAAACATGCTGGAGGGATAGGTTCCTGATCCAGAGACTCCCCAGACTCTGGAATAGACTGCTCATAGATGTCAAGCAGAGTGCCTCTTTGGCCCTCTTCAAAAGGAACCTTGATGATTGGATGGGAGAAAGGAAATTCACCCCGGGGATCACGTCAGTCACCCTGCTAGACAGGGGTCCAGGGAAGTAAATAGTGTGGGAAGAAATAGCCAGGGAATTGTTATGGCTAGGCTTGTATAGGCTAGTACCAACCTATGAACCTATAAAATATCAGCACAGGCAAAAAAAAAACTTTAGAAGATCTGCAGATAAATATAAAGGAAAAGTACAAAATAAGAAATTTATTGATGACCCAAAAAGTTTTATAGAGAATTGGGAAACAAGGTAAAAGGAACTAAAACACCACCAAAAGTAGAAGAAATATATACATCTTTGAGAAATATCTATGAAGATCCTGTGGAACATAACAAAGATTCTAAATGGATAGAAGAAGTAAAAGAAAGAATAAGAATTTCAAATGTACAGGATGTGAAATGGGATGAAGCAATGGCTAGTTAGATTGAAACAAAATTAAGAAAAGCTCCTAATTGGAAAACCCTGGGCCCAGATGCTGTACCTAATGTTTGGCTCAAAGTATTAACATCTTTGTATGAAGATTTAACCATGAGTTAGAACTACTTATATGCACACCCCGAACAGACACCAACCTGGTTAACAACAGGAAAAACAATACTCCTATTTAAGATCGAACCTGCAAGCCAAGCTAAAAACTACAGACCATTAACTTGCTTTCCAACGATGTATAAACTATACACTGGAATTGATGGTGACTGATTTTCTAGTCATTTAGAAGAAAACTCAATCATGGCAATAGAACAAGAGGGTAATACAAAAAAGTTATATGGAACAATATATCATTTGTTGTTAAATAAAATCATAATGGAGAATGGTAAAAAAGGAAAGAATCTAAGTATGGCATGGACAGACTACAAATAAGAATTTGACAGTATCACACAATCATGGATAAAAGAGTGCTTAAAAATGTATAAGAAACATCCTACACTGATCGACTAAATCACAGCGACCATGAAACAGTGGCAAACCACTTTGCAGTTAAACCATGATAAAGAACAAATTATTATTCCAAGGATAAAAATTCATAGGGGGGGGGGGTGTTCCAGGGTGACTATCACTTCTGCTCTTTTGTCTTAACCCATTAAGCTGTCTACCTAACAGATTAGGTCATGGCTACAGTTTAGCTCCCAGAAAACAACAAAGTGTAAAGACTTCTCATCTTCTTTTTGAACATAATTTTAAAATTGTATAGTTCATCACATGACAAACTGAAAGCACAACTGCAAGTGGTCAAAACATTTTTATATGATACAAGAATGTCATTTGGTCTTGATAAATGTGCAAAACCAACTTTTAAAGCAGGAAACCTGCAGCACCAAGAAAACATCAGTTTGGGACAGGAATGTGATATAAAAGTACTTGAGCAAGAGGGAGTGTATACATATTTGGGAAATGACTAAAACAGATATGACATCTAGGGACAAAGTTTAAGCTATAAACCAATTTACTGTTCCTGTCCTAACTTACAGTTTTGGAGAGACTGACTGGCCCCAACAGGTGTTGAATAGGTTGGAAAGGAAAACAAGAAGGATGCTTCATGCTCATCAAATAATTTATAAAAATCAGTGGATACCAAGACTATATATTCCCCATTCTGAAGGAGGTGTGGGCCTCCTCAAAATTGATTATATATATAGATCTGCAGTTGTGAGATTGCATATATATTTTCTGACCTCACAAGACCCAAACATAGTGAAAGTTTTGAAACATGAGGAGAATAAGTCTAAGATGACTTCCCTTCTTTGTTTAGCAGAAGCATATCAGTGTCAAGTGGGAATCACACCAGAAGTAGATAAAAGTTAGGTAGCAACTGAATGTGCCTAAAAACACAAGAAAGAATATAAGGTGGAGGATTAGATGAGAAGGTAAGAAATGTGGAAAATGCATAAATACAGTTGCAAGTATAGAAAACTCTTGGAACAACATCATGTTGTTCAGGATCGAATGCAGAAATGGTTAAGGAGAGGTGAATTTAAACCAAAAGACGAAAGGTTAATATTGTGGCCCAAAATAGTGGGCCACATGCACACTGGTTTACAAAGTCCATTGAACATGTGGGAGAAACAGACAAATGTATGTTTTGTAAAACAGAATTGGAAACAGTTGTACATCTTGTTCCTAGTTGTGATATACTAATGGCAGAAGGATTGTATACTGAAAGGCATAATAATGTGGTAAGACTGTTGCATTTGGAATTGTGCAAGCATTTTAATATTGAAGTAGCTGAAAAACGCTGGAAATTGATGGGAAGTACTAATACAACTGAAAAGATTCTGGGAGCTATCTTGACCCCGAGGTTAAACTCAGGTGTTACTGTTACTTCCAGGGGTGTCAGAGGATACACCAGATGTGTCAGTGTGGCAGAGTGGTGGAGGGCATTATAGGGGGTGAGAGGTATAACCAATGGGATTAGTTGCAGTTTGTTGTGAGCCATGACAGATAAAAGACAGACCCTGGGATTCAATAAAAGAAAATTTCTGTGCAGGAACAGTGTAGCTGTTCCTGCATGGAGACTGGCTGCTGAGCGATTCAGCAAACAGCTGATATGATGTGCACGAGCCTGTCTACACTGTTCTTGCGTGGAAGACTGATGGGTATGCTAATTACCTGATTTGCTAGTGAAAACCATGCAAATGAGGTGAATTAGTGATCTAGGAAGCTGTCAGGTCTTCGTGCAAGAACAGGGTAAGTACAGAAATGTATTTCAGTTAGAAACCATGTACATTTCTGCACTTAACAAAACGAAGGCATGGCAGCTTGTAAAAAAGCATGTATTGTAGTTAATACGCATGCCAATGGCCAAATATATGGCCACTGGCAATAAAAATTAATTTAATTATAAAAAAAAAAAAAATCACATTTTCTTTTTGGCTGAACTCGGCCATTTAAGCTACCGGCAGCAGCGTGCAAATAGGATTGTGCTGAAAATAAGAAAAATACTGTACAAACTCAATTTTAAAGGAAATCTGCTTTTTGCCATTATAGTCAATAGCATCAAAACAGTACCAGGGAACTGTGATTGTCAAGGGGAAAGGGAGTATTTCAGTGCAGTAGCTATGGACGGACATGGTTGGCTATGCAAATAAAGAAACTTATACTGAATCACAAAATATCCCAAGTCCACAACATGCACCTAACCATGTAGGTGCTCTTATACAAGTGTGTAGGCGGGAGGAGCAGAGAAACTGAAAAGGGGGTTTGTGTCATGTAAGCGTTAAGCACATTGAATTCCTGTTGCCCATGTATGAGCCTAGCTAAGCAAGGGGGTGTGTTAGGACTGTTTCCCTCAGCTACACATGATTGTGCAGTTTGCACCAGGGGTTAATCACAGGAAATTGCAGCATTGTTTACATTTGAGCACTGGGTGTGCGTGCCACACATCAGCGCTTAAAAAAAAAAACAGGAAGTAGCAGCACTGTTTACATCTGAGCATTGTGTGGGAGTGGTGCATCTCACGGCTTAATAGAGCAGAAATTGGAAGGGAAACTGGAAAAAAACATGGGAAACAGCCAACTAAAAGCAATCCAGTACAAATAACCCAGCTGGCAAGTGAAATGTATTTCAGTCAGCCAATTACAGATCTAGCAGTTTTGGCAGACCATTCTAAATTATGCAATCACCTTTCAGTCTGTTTTTTCACACAAACTATACACCACCGGTGTATACTGTTGGGGGGACTTTTAATTTGAAAAAATAAATAAGAATGTTAGGGGCAGCTACTGCTTTACTACATCAATATTTGCTAGAGGCTGAGGGTGGCGAAGAGGATAATGCTGAAAACCACCCCAGACTCATGAGGAGGAGGACAAGAGTATTCAGGCCCAGGTTCACCTATCAGGGGCTACATGAGCAGGAGATAAGTAGAGCACTACAGGGTGGACAGAGACCTACTCCAGCAAATCATTGAGCTGTGCCAGCTTTGCCTCACACCAAGAGCCAACAGAGGGGAACCCATCCCAGTGGATACCAAGGTATGTGTAGTCTTAAGAATCCTAGCCACAAGTACCTTTTAAAGGCCTACTGGGGATATCATGGGGGTCTCACAGGCATCTGCATCCAGGATACTCAAGCAGTTCCTGGATGCCATCCGACCACATGCCAGAGAGCACATTAAATTCCCCAGCACCTGTGAGGAGAGGGCCAGTGACATACATGTCTACCACCATGTAGCAGCCTACCCGGAGATACTGAGTGCCATAGACTGCACACATATGCGCATCAAAGCACCACCTGGTGAGCGGGGTAGAGACTACATAAACTGCATGGGGTTCCACTCCGTCAACTGCCAGGTCGTGTGTGATGCCCAGGGCATTATCACAAATGTGTGTGCTGGCAGCCCTGGAAGCTATCATGATTCCCACATCTGGCATGCCTTACAGCTGTATCAGGCATTCGCCACTGGGGACATCCCCTATGGCCATCTGGTGGGGGATGCTGGCTATGCACTGGAGCTGTGGCTGATGACAACCATCAGAAATGCACACACATCCACACAAAAACCCCATAATGAGACAAATGCACAAACAAGAATCATCATAGAGTGTGTGTTTGGGATGCTCAAGTCACAGTTCCAGTGCCTTGATATATCCGGTGGAGCCTTGCAGTATGCTCCTGCTACATGTGCACACATGTTCACAGTACATACCATGATACACAACATGATCCTGTGGAAACAGCTGCAGCAGGAACAGAATGGGGAAGGGCCACACAGCCCCTACCATTGCCAAGGTCACCAGAGGCACAGAGAGACTCAGAGGAGGAACATCCTGAGCCTGCCCTGTAGGCAGAAGGAGGCATGCCCAGTATGCCCAGGCCTTGGCAAAGAGGCAATGTATAGGCCATACACTGACACTGTAGGGACACAGGGACTCATATCTCTCTTTGACTTGCACAAACAGTAAAATGGATGCCAACCATCACACTACCTATACCTTATCACACATAGGCAATGTGCTGCATGCATCCAACATAGTTATCCCTCAAGCACTGTCCTCAAAACCACCTCTGCCACTAGGTAAGTCACTTATTTTCAATAAATCAATATTGTAGAATGTTAAGATAGCATATTCATGGTATTGATGCAAGGGAATGGGGTGGCTGCATGGGATAGCAGCATATAACTGGCAGCTATATGGGACAGAAGAAATTGTATGCACAATACTGGCCTGCCCACACAATGCAGTACCACTGTAGTTAACAAAGCCCAGTACTGTAGATGTAGAGACTGAAATAATGGGGGGTGCATACATAACTTGCATGCATATCAAACAGGGGGACCCATACAGATCCCTAGCCTCACCCACCAGCTCAACTGTCAAAAGCCATACAGACATGTCCACACAAGGTCCTCAAATGCTGAAAGCCACCAAATCTGAACTTACAGACCATTACACAGTGATAAATCAGCAGGTCAGGCAGTGTCAGTATGGCTCTGAAAGTTGAGAAATCACACAAAAAGTAATGAAGTGTATGCCACAACAATCTGACTTGTGGTATGTACTCTTATCCCCAGTTCCCAAACATAGAACACACCACTATGCTAAATGGAACAAACCTGTTAATCAAATAACAGCACAGTCTCTGCAAATGTGTAGTGTGGACAGGTCTGAGCCCCCCCCCCCCCCCCACGTACCATAGAAATGCAGTAACATTTCCCTAGCTGTAAGTAGCATCCAAGTGTCACCAAGAGTTATTGCTGAATACAAACTGAAACAAGTGTCAGGAATGCTCAGTCCACCTACTAGTGTCTTCCCAGGGGGTGTCCCCTGCCTTGTAGCCTGGAAAATATGCCCACCAGAATGCACTGCCTTTTTACAGATAGGTCACAGCTGCCACACTTGCCCATCTGGCCTTTGGCAAGGGCTCATGGTCCACACACAGAGTGCCTTTTTAGGGAGCTGCATGGAGTCCATAACACCAACATAAATGGTCAACAAAATGCAGAGAAAGGTTATGCTGCTTAATGTTATGAGGTAACCTCCCAAACACAGAGAGACACATATCTGCATAACACAACAATTAATGGTGTGATAAATAGAAGGGCACATATGAAGCCCAAATGCAATACTGTAATAAAGTAGATTGAGTGGAAATGTATTGTATTATCATGGAATGTCTGAAGGGTACGAAGTCTGAAACTGTGATCATACTATCACTGATATCTGACCTCAACCCTAAATGAGTTGCAAGACACAAACCTGAAAAATACACCTGTATTGAAAATGTAACAGATATACGAGTCATGCATCTGAAAAATCTGTGAAATCTGACACAGTGGAGAGGTAGGGATAGGAAGATAAACATGGGAATGCACTCATTGCAGGGGTCCTAATCCCAGAAGATGGTGACATGTCTGTACCCACAGTAACCTGAGGAACAACACATGGCCTTCCTTGAACACTCTGCATACAACAACTGGAATCAGATATGTGGGTGCACAAGTGAAATGATGTGGGGATATACATATGTGTGACACACAGACACACACCTCCAGGTTGGTGCAACAGTCTAACACACAAGATCCTCAAGTGTGCTCAACCTATACACAATTTCCATACAAAACAGTGCGAGCTACATGCCAACATAGCTGACTCAAACTCCCCACCTCTAAATACACATCTGACACCCTAAAATCAATGTGGGTCCACCTGTAACCCTGATACTGCCTGCCCTGTACACCCCAACCTTGGAATTGTAAACAAACCATGTGATAAGGTAAAGCCACCTGAATCCTGAGCATCTGAATATATCAAGAATGTGCTTGACTGTTTCCATAGCCTTGGTAGGCAGTTGTCTGTAGCCACACATCACAACATGTCGGAATGGGCCAGAATGCCTAGCATTTCTCAAATGATATTTGCTACTGCATCATCCAGTCTGTAATCCTCTGGTATTTCACTGTAATGATCTGAGGCAGTAAGTCCAGAGGTACAGAAACAAAAGCACAGTGTCAGACAATCGAATACACCAGTTAAAATGTATGCACAAACTAACCCTATACCCCTACCACCTCAAACATTAATAAGATAACTAGTCACAGTTGCCCGATGGATGGGATGAAATGCACTCATTTCAATAAGCTGTCTTGTGTAACTGGAGCACAAAGATCACTGGCCTGAAGTACAACAGTCCCTGGAATGGATTCCCACATGTACCTGTAAAGGTCAAACTCATACACTTAGAGAACTGTCTTCAAGATATAGGGAATAACAACTTTTTTCAACCCAGTATATTTCTCATTGCCTTACTTTATTAGGCCTACTGACTTTTGTCAGTCTTGAGACATGTAAGTTCTGTGGTGTGTACAATAACAGTGTAACACTCTAGTAGATGTAACTAGTTAGCTAAGAGTTCTAACCCTGGTTCTGGCAAATAAGGTGTGTGTGTGTGTGTGTGTGTGTGTGTGTGTGTGTGTGTGTGTGTGTGTGTGTGTGTGTGTGTGTGTGTGTGTGTGTGTGTGTGTGTGTGTGTGTGTGTGTGTGTGTGTGTGTGTGTGTGTGTAACAGCAGGATACACTGGAGGTGGGTTTTGCTAAACATTTTAATGGGGACCCATTACATGTGGCAATGTCCACATTACAATGACCAAAGTTTTAAAACACTGTAAATTTGGATGTACACATATTCCAGCCCTAAAAGTATTTCCCATGAGCAATAACTGTGTGACAGTATGGAACAGTCAACAAGATAGGCAGGCCTTCCCAAGTAAGGAACCAGTCACAAATTGTCTAGGCTGCCAACCCTTTAGCAACAGTTGCCTCACAAACTGTATCACACATACAACTCACAGTGTGAATGTTGTGCAACTGCAGCGGACCACACATGAAACCCTGAGCAGACATGTGTGGAGTCACCCAGGGTGTGGACCCGTGTCCCTCTCATGTTTGGGATGAACACCTCTGAGGTGCAGGCCAACACAAAGCCACCCTGACTGACAATATTGGCACACAACTGTAAGGTGGGTGCTGCCCCCCCCCCCTTTGTGATGTTGACACCATGCACAAAGGCTTATCTGGGACTTATGACTCTAGTCAGAACCCTGGACATAGGCTCAAAGTCAGCAGTTGTGCCACCATTAGCTATGGGAACACCATGATTCACATCAAGTAATACAGTGGTTGTATTCCATTGGTCCGTGACATAGGTATAACAGAGTGGTGAACACAGGCTGACTGTGAGCTCTCAGCTGATTAGCCACCAAGTATAAGACTATGTGAGCTACTCTCCATGGCTGTAGTAACCAGTAACTCAGATAATAAAATCAAGTTTATTCCACAGCCAAACACTAAAAACATAAAAAGTCCCCAGCTAATCACATACGATAAACGCTTTCGATAATTCTTCCTCAGATCATTATTATTCTAGGAATACAAGCATCTGTTTTTAAAGAGAGAATTGTACAGCCTTTCCTTCTCAAAAAAACAATTACTGTCTGTTCTACAGACACACCTTCTTCTCAACCAATGGCGGGTCTCCCTTCTTTCAGTATCGGTCTTAGGGGAACCAATGCATTCAGACCAGGAAATTGGTCTGCTCTTAAATTAATTATCCATTTAGATTCTCTTATCTCTGTTTTGTTAGTTACATCTTCTAACTTCATTCCCATAAAGACTCGTTCCATAACTTTGAAAGCAAAGGAATGTGTGAGAAAAGTATTCACATGTACAGCAAGAACATTGTGCAAGTCTTTTGCATGGATATCCCTTAGATGCCTCAAAATACGACTTTTAAAGGCCTGATTCGTTTTGACCACATAATAGGCAG
>NC_056744.1:1507116337-1507143837 GCF_019279795.1 Protopterus annectens
TTGGGTTGGAACTTGAGACCTGATACAAATCTTGTGCTACAGAGGGAACAGGAACTAAAACCATCCATCCATCCATCCATCCATCCATCCATCCATCCATCCATCCATCCATCCATCCATCCATCAATCAATCCATCCACAACCCCTTTTTTCCATTTTTTTGCACACTGGGTCAGTGTAACTTCACCAGTGACAATCATCTAGAGCCAAGGTTTAAACTGCCAGGTGGCTAGCCCTGCCACTGTAGTTCTTCCACACTACACACTCACACCTATGGTCAATTTAGAGTGTCCATCCACCTACTATATATCTTTGAAAGGTGGAAGGAAACTAGAGCACCCAGAAGAAACCCACATGAACACAGAGAGGACATGCAGACTACACACATAAAGCACACCATCTGAGAATCAAACTGGGAAATTTCTTGTTGTGAGGTGGTAACACTATCCACTGTGCCACTCTGCAACCTTCAACATTAGCTAAATGGTGTCTGCTAATGAGGTGCCTTGCCCCTGGAAGCTCTTTATTATGACCACCAGTAAGTCTGGTACAGGTTGATAATCTTTGACTTGCAGATAAAGATTTTACTCCCGGATATGGCCTTCCTAAGCAAGCACCCCATATATGTACATGTCACTTGATATGGACAACATTGCTGGGCTGGGCAAAGATGTTTGCACTTGCTATCCTTTATATGATGGTGATTGTGGTGACAATATGTTCCACCATAGCGCTCATGAGACCTATCACAGCATCATTTCTGAACTCCATTTCATCACTGAAGCATTGGTACTGCTTGGTGACATCCTCATGGAAGGGATACAGCACACCAGTCTTTTCCATGTTGGCATGGGTAGCTGCAGACTGTGACTATATTACAACCTTGCATACTTACCAATTGAGTCCATGTACAGTCTGCATATCAGGGGCCTACAGTGATAATATATGACACAGGGAACCCCTGTTAGGCTGCTGTACAGTAGACATGTCAACATCAGATGCAGTTTTGTCTTCTGCCACTGTAGCCAGAGTGGAGGCAGTGTTTATGCTGTCAGTCATGAGGGAGTCCAACTGACAGGGATGGTGAAGACCATTGCTGAGTCACTTATAGGTCAGATGTAGGGAAGACAACACCTTAAGACTGAACAATAGGTGTAGGACCAACCTGGGGGAGAAAGACAGTGGCAATGTTTCCTGGAACTGTGACTCAGTCTCTGCATCAACATTATTAGCAGACTATGATGAGGTGCTGACATTAGCCATGTTATTCTGCCCCAGACTATAAAGATGTCACCACAGCAGTGGTCCAGCCCATTAATACACAATTTAAAACAAAAATGAGTGAATCTGAATACTCCTGCAGCATATGACACCTTGTGATATGTGTACAATTGGTGGGAGGGAACATGTAGGCAAACCTTACCAGTTTGTTACCACCAGTTACATGTTTATAACTACTTAATGTTCACTGCAACCATTTATTTCCACTTTCTCTACAGTCCACATGCTAGAGATGCAAATACATAAGTCAGTGGCTAGTATCTCAGTATAAACTTATACACAGTGTCCATGTTATTCTCAGTGCTCATGCCCATGTATATAAACATACACAAAGCACTCATGTTGTTCTCAGTGTTAATACCCATGTATATAAATATACACACAGCACTCATGTTGTTCTCAGTGCTCATACCCATGTATATAAACATACACACAGCACTCATGTTGTTGTCAGTGCTCATACCATGTATATAAACATACGCACAGCACTCATGTTGTTCTCAGTGCTCATACCAGTGTATATAAACATACACACAGCCCTCATGTTGTTCTCAGTGCTCATACCCATGTATATAAACATACACACAGCACTCATGTTGTTCTCAGTGCTCATACCCATGTATGTAAACATACACACAGCACTCATGTTGTTCTCAGTGCTCATACCCATGTATATAAACATGCACACAGCACTCATGTTGTTCTCAGTGCTCATACCCATGTATATAAACATACACACAGCACTCATGTTGTTCTCAGTGCTCATACCCATGTATATAAACATACATACAGCACTTGTGTTGTTCTCAGTGTCCATACCCATGTATATAAACATACACACAGCACTCATGTTCTCAGTGCTTATACCCATGTATATAAACATACACAAAGCACTCGTGTTGTTCTCAGTGCTCATACCCATGTATATAAACATACACACAGCACTCGTGTTGTTCTCAGTGCTCATACCATGTATATAAACATACACACAGCACTCATGTTGTTTTCAGTGCTCAAATCCATGTTTATAAACATACACACAGCACTCATGTTGTTCTCAATGCTCATACCCATGTATATAAACATACACATAGCACTCATGTTGTTCTCAGTGCTCATAGCCGTGTATATAAACATACACACAGCACTCATGTTATTCTCAGTGCTCATACCCCTTTATATAAACATGCACACAGCACTGATGTAGTTCTCAGTGCTCATACCCATGTATATAAACATACACACAGCACTCATGTTGTTCTCAGTGCTCATACCCATGTATATAAACATACGCACAACACTCATGTAGTTCCCAGTGCTCATACCATGCATATAAACATGCACACAGCACTCATGTTGTTCTCAGTATTCATATTCATGTATATAAACATGCACACAGCACTCATATTGTTCTCAGTGCTCATACCTATGCATATAAACATACACATAGCGCTCATGTTGTTCTCAGTGCTCATACCCATGTATATAAACATACACACAGCACTCATGTTGTTCTCAGTGCTCATACCCATGTATATAAACATACACACAGCACTCATGTTGTTCTCAGTGCTTATACTCATGTATGTAAACATACACACAGCACTCATGCTCTCAGTGTTCATATCCATGTATATAAACATACACACAGCACTCATGTTCTCAGTGCTCATATACCCATGTATATAAACATACACACAGCACTCATGTTGTTCTCAGTGCTCATACCATTGTATATAAACATACACACAGCACTCATGTTGTTCTCAGTGCTCATACCCATGTATATAAACATACACACAGCACTCATGTTGTTTTCAGTGCTCATACCCATGTATATAAACATACACACAGCATTCATGTTGTTCTCACTGCTCATACCGTGTATATAAACATACACACAGCACTCATGTTGTTCTCAGTGCTCATACCCATGTTTATAAACATACATACAGCACTCATGTTGTTCTCAGTGCTCATACCCATGTTATACCTCCTCACTCACCTAAGAAAAGATCTTCTTAAGCTGAGGTACTTAAAAAGTCTGTTCCAAAGCCTCACCAGTTTGACTCTCAAATTCCTCTGGCATATAATTTATCCTCTCATAGTATACCTTTATTACTATTTATCACAAACTCTAATCAAAAGAGTCACCATACTAATCCATCTGAGATGCTTAGGCATTATGAGCCAGTCAAAACAAATGGGAATGTCTTAGTCATAAGAGACTGCATAGTGAGATACACAGATACTGTACTCACTGGGCTTAACAAAGGCAGGGGGATGGTGAGCTGCTTCTCAGGATCCAGACCATGAACAGTATCAAGGACACGTAATTCCCTTAACCAAAGATATATCTGTGACATAGTTGGTGTTTACAGGGGTGTGAATTGCCTGAGATACACATCCCAGGATTACATGAGTAGAGACATGATAGAGCTCTCAAAGTATACAGCTGATGGTGGAATGAGGCTAGTGTTCAGCTGCATCCTACCTTCACTGAGAATGGTGATTTAGTATAAACAAAAGATTATTATCTTCAATAATTGTCTTAGTTTCTGGTGTCATTCAAAGTGGGTCTGCTGCATGACAATCTGGGGACAAAGAAAGATGTTTGACAGTCTTAACTGTTTTGCCAGTGATGGCATGGTCCTTTCACCTTAGGGTCATTTCTACAGCTGCTCTGTCTACCAACCTAGTCTTACTCATCCAGGACAGTATAAGGATAGTACTACTTGATGCTAGAAGCCCCAGTAAAAAATTGCCCTCTTCAAAAGCCTTCTTAACCTTAGAAAATACTGACATTACTGAAAAGTGACTCCAGTACAGTGCTAGTACATCTTCCCTACCAGGGTTTAATGCTCATCACTCATAAAGATCCTCAACATGGGGGAGCGTAAACAGCCAGTTGCAGTGGATCCATATTCCTCCTTTACTCTTTTACCTCTAGACTTACAGATGGATAATTAGCTTTAAGTTCTTCACATCCTAGTGACTATAAGTAAGATCCCATATCATTTTGTGGACAACTACAGACCCTTCCCCATGGAGCCCATAACCTACAAGGTATATCTAAATAAGATGAAGTTCCTTAGTATCCAAAAACAGTTATATCTGGGGATTTTGTTATGCATTTATTAATCGAAATGCTTGTTCTACTACAAATATGCTCAATGCTTCCTTAGCTTTAGTATAGAAAACTTACTAGATTAGATTGCATACAACCCTACAAAAAAGACAAATTGCATTGGACTTGTTCATTAAAACATAGCACTACCATGCTCTCCACCTGTAACTACATCATCCTTGGTTAAGTCTGACTATCAAGCAGTAGGTTTCATAATTAGAAACCTACCTAAAACACTCCCAAGCCATATATTCTGTAAGACAAAATTTACTTCAAGTATGTGGTGACTTAGGACATTTAAAAGCCTTGATTCTATTTAAAACCCAACAACAAATACTGCTGCATTTGTGAAGGGTTTCTATTCCCACATCTGCACTTACATCAAAATTTCCAGTCAGATCAGTAGCAAATAATGCAACAAGTTTTAGAATATGGTGAAACCCCAAATTTATGGATTTAAAACAATGTACTAGAAAACTGAATTTTAACATTTTATTTGGAAGTTAATCTGACACTATGAATATGATCAGGGTTTCTAGTACTTTCAAACCACCTATTCACCCCCCATTTTATGTTTTGAAAAAATATGTGAGCTTGATTTGTGTGATGCTTTATGTAATAAAAAAGGTACTGTAGTGTTCTTTTGAAATAAATTGAACTGTTAAATTAACTAACTAATCACGATTTAAGACTTATAAAGCTGGATAAGAGGGAGGTTTGGTAATATTAGACAGGAGTGATTATGTCAGGAGGATGTTTGATATGTTATCAGATGATACCTGTAAGAATGTGTCTTTAAATGAGTTAAACATTTCATACAAGAAAATCAGAAATGTGATGAATTACAAGTGACCATCGAATTGATTTGAATTAGTACAATTTTTTGAACATAACATCCCCCATTGTGCCCATGACTTTTGGCATCCTAAAATGCATAAAACTCTACATCAGCCCCCTATGAGACCAATTGTGAATGCCAGGGTTTCTATCATACACCCATGGGCAAACTTCTTAGACAAAACTAAAACACCTGATTGTAGAAGAGGCTCAGATTTGTAAGGATTCCTGGGACTTTTTAGACAAAATCAATAAGCCTGAATTTAAAGAGAGTTACATATTTATAATGATTGATTTAAAAGACCTTTACACAGTCATTCCCCACGACATTGGGTTACAATGGTTTGTTGAATGCTTATTTGAAAAACGTTCTTTACTGAACCAAATATCCAGATATGACATGACCAACACATGAAGCACTTCTTGAAATTGGATTGAAAAATATTTTTTTTGTTTGAACATACGTATTTTTTACAGCACACAGGGGCAGCAATGGGTTCAGCCTGCGGTGGCCTTTTCGCTTCATTAACATAATTATGATACAATGAGAGAAGAAGTTTTATGTTAAATTCTGAACTTATAAAGTCTTGTAAAATGTATAAGTGCTATCTTGATGACATTTTTATTGTCTGGGATGATAACACAAACAAGATTTCTGATTTTGTGGACTACATTAACCAGACAAATTAATTTTTGAAATTCACGCATGAATCTAATGTCATATCTGGACATTTGGTTCAGTAAAGACACTTCAAAATAAAAAGTTCTGTTCACAAATGTAAAGTAAACCTGCCTTCTCCAATGCTTACCTACATTACACTAGCCTACATCCCTTTACACAAAAATGTGCAATTGTGAAAGGTCAGTTTGTTAGACCTGCATGAATGGTTTTGTCTTCTGAACATTTTTTAGATGAATGTGACACCCTAAAAACATGATTTTAGTAGGGATTACCCTAGTTCATTTAACAGATTAATTTACAAGGTTATTAATAAAAGAGAAAATGCCTTCTATACCCCATCTCTCAATAGTGGTTATGGAAATACTAGTGGCTTTAAGTTGGGGATTGAATTGAATGTAACCAATATTATGTGTACTAGTCCTCACAATTTTTGTTATACCAGCAATATTGTGGCATATAGTACTGATAATTCTTTTAGCTGTTCCTTTGTCACTTGTTTTAATGCAGAAATTATATTATTAAAAGTATAGTGGTTGAGAACTGGCTGATTTCAAACGAGGACAGACAGATTTCACAACAATTGGGGGAAAAACACACATTACTTGTAAAAAAAAAAAGGTTGTAACCTGAAATCTAACGTAGAGAGGTTTGATTCAAAATCTATGAATAACACAATGTGGTCGCTGTTTGACTTGTGTGATTATGTCATGTGAGCAGTTTAAAATTACTAACTTTACTGTTAGAGTGCAGGGTGTTTTCAATTGTCACACTAGTGGTGTAGTATATGCTGTAATATGTCAATATTGCCCTGCATACTACATTGGTACAATGGAATGCAGGCTCAGAGATCAAGTCAGTGAACACATTTATGATATTAAGAAAAACAGAGAGACTAATGCCATAGTTAGATATCTAGGTGGACACACAGGGCATGTTTTTAAATATGTTATTATTGAAAAGGTGACCATGAATGAATGAAGTGGTCCATGGATGCTGAAGCTAAAGAAACCTGAATTGTACTGGCGACTTTTGTTAAACACCATTACATGGCCTGGCTTAAATGATCACATTTCCATTAGCTGTTTATTAAAACCAAAAGCATTGGAAATATGATTTTATAGTGTTTCTAATACTTGATTTGCACTTATGTTTTTACTTTGTTTAATTTGTGGCTATGTTGCTTTAACTACATGCCGTCTTTTGAAAGAACTGAGGGCTCAGCTGTCGTGACTTTTCACAACTATTATTTAAATGGTGTCTTTTGCTTGATTGAAATGATATGAAGAAGTTTTATGTAGTAAAACTAAAGTGCTTATCCTACATTGACTTCTACCTTGGTTTATCTTATTTGTGCTTATCTTATTTGTGCTTTGTGGTAGATTTCAAATGTCTGTTGGAGTCTCTGTTGCCCTAGTATGGTCTTATTCTTAGTTTTTACATTGTTGGTTCAGTAACCCTAGCATTAACAAGCTTTATAACAAGTAATCAGAAAATTGCTTAGAGATGTACATGACTGCCACATTGCCCTCAGTTTAGTTCTTTCACCTGAAACACAGACTTCATCAGAACTGAATGTAGTACAAAAATCACAAGCTAATGATATACCAATATCATGTGATTACTACACACCAATAATCTAGTGAAAGAACTTATTAAAGTTAATGACATTTAAAATCTTACTGGTAATTTCAACCACAGTTATTTTATATAAAACAAAAGTAAACTTATAGAAAATTACAGGTTATTCAGAAAGGTTTCTCCTTTGTGACTACAATAAGCTTCAGTTTTACTAAAACATTATAGATTTTGAAATTGCTCACTGGATACTGAAATTGACAATGTGTGTTAAATTCCACAAGTAACAAGGAAAATAAACATCACAAATTATTAGGACAATTGTGTTTAATTATCCACATCTTCAAACCTTCACTGTTTTTGAAACTTAATGTAAAAGTGAGTTAAGGGCTATATTTCAGAAACCACTTAGCAACAAGCTGCATAATATGAATGCAGGAGAAATAAAAGTGCAAGTGAGTTTGTGGAGCAATAGAATGGTTAAGTACATGAAGGATGACAAGTTGTGAAGTTTATTATTTATGGATAAAGATGTGTATGAAAAATAAGATGCTAAATATGTTATGTCACAATAGATATCATAAGAAAGCCAGCATAAGAGATACGAATATCTGCCTTACCAATGTAAACTTAACTTTGTTAATCTTAGTACATGATAGTCAACTTGATAGTTCTACATATGATTTAATACCTGTTCCCTTTTCTAGGACTTTGGTATTTCTTTGAATCCATAAATAACATAATGAGTCTTATGACCACCTTTCTGCCCTAGAAATTTGGCATCATTAACTAAGACAGATGGTATACATCTATATTTGTATAGCATTCGTGTTAAAATTATTCAAAGTAACCGTCACATTTGAGATTGATGGGATTTGTTTTATAAAAAAAGAAGTCAACTTGGTTTATGTGACAGATTCAGAAGTGTTTTTAAGTACTACTGACATTTCATCTCTGTAAACTGTGATTCTGCAGTATAGAAGTGATAAGGACTTTTTTGATGAATGTAGCAGACTTTACTGATAGTAAAATAATTACATTTTATACTCTGCTTGAACATGTGTAAAGCAATATTTTTTCATGTTCAGGAATTTATATTCATAAGGGTGCAGAAAAAAGAACCAAGTCAAAACAAGAATGCAGAATGGAGATTTTGCTAATAGGGTTGATAGCAAGTGGGTGTATGCAAAATAGATAAAAGGAGTCTGGAATTTATGGGAGAAAACAGTTAAAGGAACCAAGGTATTGGAGCAAATAACTAGAGAGGGGAAAGTAGTAGATTGGGATGAGGTCAAGCAGAAGTTTGGATTTCAGGTTAATGACTGCCTTCTGTATCAGTGACTGATATCAGAGTATAGACAAAGATAAAGGGGAAGGGCAGTACTAAGTGAAAGACCATCTCTGGTAGAATTTATAAGTCTAGAACAGCAGCTGCTGTTTAAAAAGGGATGATTAATAGGGTATATAAAGTATTTCATGATAACTCTAAGAATCAGAAACCAAAAACCAACATAGTGTTGGAATAACACTAGTAAAACAATAAAAATGCTGAACCAGGTGTTAAAACACCCTTTACATACAAGTTATAGAAGTTTAAGTGCTTTAATTTCCTGTTTGGTGGAAGTTCATCAGAAACATCACCCTAAGAATCAGTCAGAGGAAGTTAGAACAGACTGAGAAGACAGAATGGAAAGACAATTTAGAAAGCAACAGTGAAAGGACAACTGTATTGTTCTAAAATATGAAACAAAGTCTCAAAGATTTACAAGTTTTTCTTGAAAGTGATTGTACAGGTATCATTATAATCAGAAGCATAGCCGGCTCAGCCAGCACCCTGTGCTGGTACCACAAACTAGTGCCTCACCACTCCCAAAAAATAACTTCTGCAAAACTGCAGGATGCTGATTTGTTGACTTCCTGCAGACAGCACCCAGTCTGCATGCCCTAAGTCCACCATTTCTACTGGCACACCAACATGCTGGCCAGAAACACAACATGCCCCCCTCCCTCCTGCCCCAGTCAAACAGGTCCTTTTTCTGCCCCCTGCCTCTGACCCACCTCCCCCTCATTTTAGATTAAATCTTTTTTCTTGTAAACTACCAGAATCTGCTTGGTACAAATGTCACAAGCAGATGCTACAGTTTATACCCAGCATGGAGTGTTGAACACTCTAGTTTTAATTAAAAAAAAGATAGAGAAAC
Source organism: Protopterus annectens (assembly GCF_019279795.1). Taxonomy (NCBI): domain Eukaryota; kingdom Metazoa; phylum Chordata; order Ceratodontiformes; family Protopteridae; genus Protopterus; species Protopterus annectens. Next base: position 1,507,126,041 of record NC_056744.1, read on the forward strand.
AACTCTTCTCTTTTAAATTGTAGCAAACTCTTTGCTACAAATGCACAGGGCTCTATGGTGCACAAGTTTCAGTTATAAAAAAAAAATCTTACTTGTAAACTGCAGCAAACTGCTTGCTACATTGTAACAAACAGTTGTTACAGTTCAGACAATACAAAGATTGGTACAGTGTGTTGTTTTGACTACTAAGGAAATACCAGCTTTTAAAACTCAGTATTGCACCAAAGACTGATAAGAAATTGGGGTGATGGATCAGATGGCTGATCACAGCCTCTTGCACTTTGCACCTAGGCAGTTGCCCCCTTAACCTGCCCTAGCTACACTACTTTCTATAAACCAAAAAAACTTCAGATCATTTTTCCTCAGGTAGATAACAAATACTGAATGTGTGACGGAAAAGAAAGGAGGAACAGGAAACATCGGCAATGAGATGATAGATTTTAAAAATTCCATCCATAAGAACTCATTATTGAAAGCTAAGAGTTGACATGCATCTTATATCTTCAGCAACACACCTAAATCTCTATTTTGTAGAATTAGATGTATTTGTTCTGATCAGGCTGATTTTGATAAACAGATTAGTGCTCTTACACAAAGATTTACTGACAGGTTTTATAATTAGAAATCAGTTTTGCATGCTAGAAATTAAATTACTGAAATGGAAAGAACTGATTTGTTAATGTATAAACCAACAACTGAAAGTAAGAATTTTAACATTTCATTTGAGACAACATGTGCCCCGGGATTCACAAAGCTTGCACGAGGTCCAGGAGTAGTGTTGGTGTTCCAACACCCAGTATGGCCACCGAGCGATCCAGGTCAGGTATAATTCATATGCACTACTTGCCTAACACTACTGTGGCACAGCTCTGGCTCCTGTATGCTAATTACCTCATTTCCAGCAGTGTAGCAGGCAAATGAGGGTATTTAGTCATCCAGGAAGCAGTGCAGGAGTAGTGTAACCATGCAGAAATGTAAACCGAAAAAAAATGGTTTACAGTACTGCAAAAAGAATTGAAGCCATGACAGCCACTCAAAATGCATGTATTAAATTGCTAATATATGCCAATGGCTAAATATATAGCCATTGGCATACCAAAACATCTGAAGGATGTAAAAATAACATTTATTTTTGTTTTCTGTGCTATCATGAAGTTTAAGCATAGGGCAGCAGCATGCAAACGGGATTGTAACTAAAATAAAAAAATAAAAATAAAAGTGCATTTCAACACATTTCATGATTTCCCCATTATAGTCAATGGCAGGCATGTTACACTACGCCATGGAGTAAGGGTTTCTAAGGGGCTGCAACAGTGTTAAGTGCGGTTTCTAGGAATTAGTAGGCAAGCCTATGCAAATGATAGGACCTACACTAAATCATAGATTACCCCGTGGTGTAAGGATGAACCTCACAGTGTAGTGTTGTAAGACTGCAGTGTAACCATGAGATAAAGATGATATCAAGGGGGGGTGTCACCTTTGCTGTAAGCACATTGGAGCATTGCTAACTGGGTTTGCCACTAGCTAAGCAAAGCTAAAACAAAGAGGTGTGTTTTTTTTTAACTTTGCTTAGCTGAGAGCACACAAGGTAACTGTGTATGCATGTGAACAGAAGTTAGAACATGCTGAAACCCGATAAACGGGTTTGTGCATTTTGCACCGGAGCTGAAACAGGAAGGATATAGGAAAAAAATAATGAAACGCTGCAGCAGGGTAATTGGAGTACAACTGAGTAATTAACACCTAGGAACCTACATTGACAACAACTAACAAGGCTGCTAGCATCTCCCTGCAGAACAGGAAAGGGGAGGGGCTGTACTGCAAAGAAAATAGTAAAGTGTCACAGGAGAAGAAAGCAGAATTGCAATATACCAGCTATGCAACACACTTAACAACACACAACTGGGTAGGGAAAGTACAAAACAATAAAGCTGGCAGGTGGATGCATGCCTGACAATGGAAGGGGATCTAGGTTTAAAAGGGAATTAAACGGTAACAGATGAATCAAGGCAAGCATGCATAAATCCCCACTACAGCCCCCACACTCACAGTAGTCACTTTAAAACCCATGATTAAGATACCTTGCAGCTGGAAATGGTCATACACAGCCAATGACATTAGCAGCATATATCGCACAATACTATAAAGTGTGAAAGCACCTCACACTCTTGTGTTTTCCCATACACTTTGCACCATTGGTGTATACATATGGGGAAATTTTAATATGTGCATGTTAGGGGCTGCCATTGCTTTGATCCACCAGTATGTGCTGGAGACTGAAGGTGGTGAGGAGGATGATGCTGACAACCACCTCAGGCTCTGGAAGCGGAGAAGAGTGTTCAGACCCAGGGTAACCTACCAAGAGCTACATGATCTGAAGATAGTAGAGCATTACTGGGTGGGCAGGGACATTCTACAGCAATTTGTGGAGCTGTGCCGGCCTCACCTCAGTGCCAGAACAAACAGAGGGGAACCCATCCCAGTGGATACCAAGGTATGTGTAAGCTTGAGAATACTAACCACAGGTACCTTTCAAAGGTCAAATGGGGATATCATGGGGATCTCACAGGCATCAGCATCCAGGGTACTCCACCAGTTCCTTGATGACATGTTACCACATGCTGATGAGCACATATACTTCCCCTAAACTCAGGAGGAGTTGGCCAGCAATATGTGTTTCTTCCATCATGTGGCAGAATATCCGGAGGTACTGGGTGCAATAGACTGCACGCACATACACATCAAGTCACCACCTGGTGAGCAGGGTAGGAGCTACATAAACCACAAGGGATACCCCTCCATCAACTGCCAGGTCTTGTGCAATGCCCAGGGCATTATCATGAATGTGTGTACTGGCAGCCCTGGAAGCTATCACGAGTTCAACATCTGGCATTCCTCACAGCTGTATCAGACATTTGCCAGGGGGGACATCCCATATGACCATCTGTTGGGGGATGCTGGCTATGCAATGGAGCCGTGGATGATGACACCCATCAGAGATGCACACACACCCATGCAAGAACACCATAATGAGGCACACGTACAAACCAGAAACATCATAGAGTGTGTTTGGGATGCTCAAATCATGGTTCCATTGCTTGGACATATCCAGTGGAGCCTTGCAGTACTCTCCAGTCACATGTGCCCACATCTTCATAGTATGTGCCATGCTACACAATATGATCCTGTGGAAACAGCTGCAGCAGGAACAGAATGGTGAAGGCCTTCACAGCCCACCACCACTGCTAAGGGCCCCACAGGCACAGAGGGACTCAGACCACAAACCCTCTGAGCCAGCCCCTGTAGGCAGACGGAGGCATGCCCAGTATGCCCATGCCTTGGCAAAGAGGGAAAGCATAGCACACACACTGACAGTGTAGACACCTAGGGACTGACACCTCGCTCCACCTGCACACACAGTAAAAATGGATGGCACACACACAAGACTACCTGTAAATTGTCGTGTATAGGCAGACTACTGTGTGCATCCAACATAGGCATCCCTCAATTAATGGAAACACAACTGCTACTGGCACAAGGTAAGTCAACACCTTAACAATAAATTAAGCTATCAGCATGTACTGCTACTATATGTATGGTATTATTGCATGCATGTGAAGGAATGGGCCGGACCACTACCACAGCAGCACACAAATGACACCTAACTGGGACACCACCTTATATCTGTGCAATACTGCAATACCAACATCATACCATAGTGCTGCAGGTGGGAGCTCATACAATAGTATGTGTGTAGTCAACCCATGGGGGGTTGCATTGACCACAGGCGTGTCTGTCATTGTGGGTTCCCTTAACTACCTACAGACTCACCAAGCAGATCACATATTGTAATTTACACAGTAATGTCTTGCAAAGCTCTTCAACTGGCAGGTATGTTACTCACACCTCAAACACCCACACACTCATAACAAAATTGGGTCTTGCATTGGCAGCAAGGTTCAGAATCTTAACAGGTCTGGCATGCAAATGTATGCCACTACAGTCTCAACTGTGCTGTGCAATGCTGTCTGTATTTACACAAACATGGCACAGCACTATGGTAAATGGGAACTGATATGTCAAACAGAATCCTTACAGTCTATACAGATATATACAGTCGACATGTCCACCCCCACAATATATGTCACAGGAATGTTATATCGTGTATGTTATAAGAGAAACAACAGCATAACACAGACTGTTATGGTTGTCTCGGTACACATGTTCACATACCCAATATGAAATTGTTAATGAACCGCTTGCATGTCTGTAGAATAATGTTAGGATCTGCCCAGCATGTTCCCCTGCCTGTTGTCTTGTAATGCCTGATGTACAAGCTATCTGTTAATGAGACATGCTCGCTGACCTGCAATGATGGCTATTGTGCATGCTGCCCATACCTATTGTTCTGTGAATTAACACACCTTGAAGGGACTGTACTAAGTAGAATATATATGCCATACATAATGCATGTCTGGTGGCCTGTGTAGGCAATGTGCTACAATGTTTGTGGCTGATCATGCATAATTTACATGATGTGCCCTGTATTATTTGTTGTATGTAAGCTGTCATGTACATCAATTCAAAGCTATGTATAGTAGTAATGGACCATTGGTCCCATATAGGTCTATCAATAACGATTCCCTGTTTTACTGAAGGATCATCATATAACCCCTGCCTCCATTGAGCACAGCCACAGAAGGGATCCCTAGGTGGGATTACATATCACCCACACAATTAACAATAATAGGTCATACAGAGGCATAGTGGGTTACCTTCATTAACATTAATGGGTATTACTTTCCACAGTATAGTATGTGTCTGTGACTGGAACCGATACCTGTAGCATGTTCTGTCTACTGTGCTCACATGTTTTTTGGTCCCCGGATTGTGTTGATGGAGGGTTTGTAGTATCTCAAGGTATGGCATGTCCAACAGCTTGAGTTGTGACATATGGATTTGTCTGTTTTGCAGAGATTGCCTCTGAGTATGGCATCTTTGATGGACATATCTGGAGTTCTGTGCACTGGTCTGTGTATGGCATCTACCTGCCACCATTGATTTCTCATGTGAGGTACCTCTGTGGCCTCACCTGTTGTTGTACAGGCCTTTTGAGGTACATACAAAATGGTCCAGTGTACACTATAATATGTATAATGAGGTATGATCACAGAGGATATATGAACACCTGTTTCTCATGGTGATAAACCTCTTGTGAAGAGAAGTGCCACATAGAATGATTCCTTGTATTTTGTGGTGATGTGATACTCATATTAGAGACTACTGTCCACCTGTGTCCTTACACTACTCGTCACCCCTTTGTGGTTAAATATACTACTAGCTATCTCTTATGTTAGGGGCACAGACAGAGTTCACTAGCAATGGGATGACAATGCATTTATCTACATCGCCCTGCAGGCTAGGTCTGTCATCCATTGCAGTGAGTTGTCTTTGTACAATGTACACGTCAGTGGTAGACTTGATAATGGCATCTACGTTGCAGTTGCCTGTGAACATTGCTAGATGTAGAACACGGGTGTCATCCTGAACATTAGAAAAGTGCATGCCAAACAGTGGGGGGGGGTCACAAAACTGAACTCTGTGGAACTCAACTTGTTTGGATGTTGGGTTGGCTACTGTCATGTTGTCGGTGCTGCCAATGAGCCGGTTGGTAATCCCTGTGTGACATGGGGCTTTATGGCCACATTACTCAGTTCATATATGATTTCCAGCTGTAGGATGTTGGCCCAGCCTTTGATGAGGTCCACTTATTCTGTGTGAACCACCTTAAAACCTGGTATGTGTCTGAGGATTGCTTTGAGGAAGTCCACATAGTAATCAGGAAACATATAATTCACATTACATAATGCAAGACTTGTGTATGTGCTCCACATGTCGGAGGTTACACATGTCTGTGTAGTCTGTCCCTGATGATAACTGCCACACCCCTGACAATCAGGCTTTTCAGGATAAGGGTGTCGTACTTCCCAAGTTCTTTGGTGGCTCACACTTTGTGTACTGGGATAAATGTAGGTGTGTGCCCCTCAGAATGTATGAATGCAGACATGACAGTATGGTGAATCATGTCACTTTGTGGGGTTATTGTTGTTTTGTAGTTTGTGTTGAACACAGCCTGTTATGTGGTCTGGTTCTATGGATGCTGTATGTATGTCTTTGGAGAGTGTGCGTTGTACCTGTGTGGCTCTGATTACTGTGATGTAGTACTCTACAAGTACTAAGATGTGCCTTGAGGGGTGAAGGGTTTGGTCGATTGAGCACTGAACCTATTATCCTGGATGTTGTCAGTATGGCTTGGTGCTGTATATTTACTGCCATTGTGATATATGTCAGAGGAGATAGGTGTATTAACAATGAGATCTGTGACAGAACTGTAGAATGGCTCCTGGTATATCTTACAAGCTGTGTCACGGCTGTTATTTTAACTAGCTTGGGATGCATTTATGAGCATATATGTCAATATACTCTCCTTTGTAACAGTTCTTCCTTTGTGTTTGTGACAGAGGAACAACAGATCACTGTCCCTTGGGTGTTGGAACAAGAGTGCCTTGCTCATATTACTGATGGCATGTGCCATGCACCCATGTATCTGTGCATATAGTGCACTGCTGTCAGATCCATCACTTATGCTTTGATGTCCTGTCTGCATGGGTAATGTGCATTGTGGCACCTCTGTCATATGAACCATGAAGTTGTCTTTGGGAAGATGTTTTATGGTGTTTCCAGTAATGGGGCTTGGTGGTGGCATGTTGATGAGTGATGAATAATGTATGCTCACATCATGCCAAGCAGGAGTACACTGCTGTTGTGGAGCATTGCTTGGCATGCTGGTAATGACTAGCTCTAGGATATTGCTGACCATGTTGCTGACATGCATTGGTTGATCAATGGTGTATCATTAACAGATTTACAGTAAACTGACTGCAACAGTATCAGTACAAGGGTACATTACACAGAAAATGTGTTGTTACTGGAAGGCACACATTATTATGAGTGTACTGGGTTTGTCTGTCACAATTACTAGAATGTTACAAGACTGTTGTGCTAACCTTCTGTGTGTTGTGGTATCAGTATTAAGCTAAACCCATGATTGCAAGCTTGCCCACTGTGACTTGCACATGATGAAGTGTCGATAGTAATGTTTGCCAATGTCCCCGGAGGTGTGGATATCATGACTGGATATGGACATGCATACACCACTACTACTACTGTCTTGATTCAGGTGAGGTGGACAAAACGGATGTGGTATGGATTATAGCCTGGTAGTATACAGTTGCTCTCTGGAGGTGTACAACAGGTCTATGGCAATGCATGTATGTTGATGTCTAACATTTTAAGACGTTCACACAGTGACTGCAGTTTGCTGTGTGCACACCTAGCACTGTGTAGCACTAGCCTCAAAGCTCTCTTGCATGTGCCTGTTATGGTGTTGAATTTCCCATGTGAACCTTGCAATACAATGGCTGTATAGGGCTGGCCACAGCTTTAGCCAGTATCTGTAATCCCATTGTTGGCAGGTGAAAGACATCTTTGTCACAGCATTGTTGTCTGTGTATCATGTCATTCACTAACACAGATACTGGATCCCCTTAGAGTGACAGAAGATGCCTAGCCAGTGTTTAAATCCATGTATATTGGCTGTCTGCTGTGATATCACCCTTGTTGATGCTATGATGATAGTCAGGCCTAGGGTGATACCTGCCTGGGCTGCAACATCTCAGATATCTTACATGTGTCAATACATGTAGTCCACGGATGTATGTCTCAGGTCATTAACTGTCAGGCATTCACTACAACATGAGCAAATGTCTGAGTCAGAGTGTGTGTTTGATGTCATGGATCCTGGCACATGCCAGGCAGCTGAATGTACTGTTCCCTTTCCCTGTATTATGTATTTCTTTTGCCTCAGGGCCATGGGTTGACTGGCACACTGCTCTTGTGAACTACATATGTCACTTGGGTTGTGTTTCAACTGGGTATCACTTTTCCATGACTCTGTATGTTGAGCAGGTGTTTAGTAACACCTGCCATGAAATTATCTGTGTGTGTTGTGTCACTGTATCTATGGATGTAGTTGGAGTACGTTGTGATGGAGTTATATGTGCTGTGTGTGGTGCATTGCAGGTGTTTACCTTTGCCTTTTAAATGAGTACCACAGTCCTGGCTGAAGACAGCTTGGCATCCACTTTGCCTATATAATTGCATCTGCCATAGGTGTCTACATAATGGGCATGCCTGCACAGTGCATTGCAGTCTGTACCCACAGCAATAATACCCACACCTCTGTGTGAACAAGGGCACAGTGATAGGTATGTGTTGTAAATATTTCCCTGTCATACTGAGAAACCTGGTCGGGTGAGGGGTGTGCAGTTATGTCAGTGGTGTGAAGCATATGTGGTCTGGCACATGTATTATGTTAACACAGAGACAGAAGAGTAACAGCCAGTCGATCAATTTGTAGCTGGACATGACACAACCGGATGTAGGCACACCTCCCAAATGGCCTTTATAGCCAACAATAGACATAGCTTACATCATAATATCCACCTACACATCAGATTACTACTGCTCCTCTGTTGAATCACTATGATAGTTTATGGTTGTCTGACAGTAGTACATAGCACTATTGGAATACAGCTAGGTCAGAAAATGTATGCACAAATAAGACACATTATCCTCAGGTAAGACATAGGTAGGCCTGAGAGGTATATCTGTAGCACAACAAGCCCTGAACTGGAGTTTATACATCTGTGGAATGACTACTACTATCACTATACAGGGTTACAGTGGGCATGCTCATACACATAGAAACAAAGGACTTGTTTGGATGCACTAACTCCAATTACACAAGGTGACAGTGGGCATGCTGATACACTTAGTAGCACAGGGCTGTTTGGGATACACTCTGACTCCAACTACACAAGGTTATACTGGGCATGCTCATACACTTAGAAACAAAGGACTTTTATTGGATGCACTGACTCTAATTACACAAGGTGACAGTGGGCATGCTTATACACTTAGTTGCACAAGGCTGTTTGGGATGCACTCTGATTCTAACTACACAAGGTTATACTGGGCATGCTCATACACTTATAAGTACAGGACACATTGTAAAGGGCTCCTACTGCAAACAGACAGGTTTACAGCAATACACATCTTAACTGTCAGTATATATGCACATCATACAGGTTTACTAACAGCTACCTGTATGTGGCCCATAAATGATATATCTGTGTCTGTGCTGTGTGATACGCATGCATACAGGTACATGAAGTGTAGACATATATATATATATATATATATATATATATATATATATATATATATATATACATATTCACATATATATGTGAAGCATACACAATCATGCATGTGTGGAACTGACAGACAACTGGTTAAGTGGGACACACAGGTGGATGCAAACTATAGCATGTGTCACACACATAGCTGCCCTGGAAGGCATACACTGATTTCAGGTTGTGGACAATGTCATAATACTTTGAACAGTGGCATGTGCAGGCATAACATGTGAGCCCTATTGTCTAATGGTACTGAGGTGCAAGTCAAGATGACCTCACCTGCCTGTGTGTTAGTAGTTGTCATTATTAGCAGGACCTTTCCACTAAGTATATCTCACACTGGTCATCTACACAATGTCTGCTGCTGCTGTTAGTCACCTTAGATGCAGCATTTGATACCAAGCACAATACTGTCACTCACAATGATGTCATGGTACATGTAGCAACTGTTTGACCAAAAAAATAAGCCAATGTCCTCATGTAATTATGAGGTTGTCCAGTGTATGTCATTCTGGGATGACATGACTGAAAGAAGACAAGCCTTTGTCACAGATCACATGCAGCCATCATTCAAGGGAGTATGGATGCTACCTAGTTCACATTTACCCATATAGTGCCATTCCTAGGCAAATGTCCTAAACACAAAATTAACACCCTGACACCTACAAGACAATTGAATTGGATACTTATGCTAACCAGTGCTAGATGTGTGGCTTTCATAATCCACTTGGTCAATGTAGAACCTACAATGGAGAATACTGACATCTGTGCAGTGAGGAACACCTGGCTGAAGGCTCTGTAGTGCACAATTGCACTACCACCATATAACTCAGATCCAAACATGTGGGCCATAACACTGGAATGGACCACTTCATGTGGTGGTGTCCCCATATTCATAAAGGTTACTCACAACTGAAGACAACTACTGCAACATAATTCATCACAGATGAGTCAGTTATACCTGACAGTGGCAAAAGCTGCATTGTAGCTTGTATCCTCATATACATCCACCACCATGTCCTCAGACTACCAACACACATCCATAAATGTGGTATGAAATATTATGGTACAACACCAAATAACCTTCAACTGGTGGACTGTACCTAGACCTACATTAACTGTGCAAAGTACCCATGTACTGACACAGTTGCATAATGTGTTATGCAATTCAATAATACCACTGTTTTTAACCAGGTCAGTTGTACACATACCAGGGTCCCTCGGATGTTGTCATCAGTAACACAGGTGACTGTTGCTATACACCAGTAAACACCTCGATGGTCTGATATGACCAAGACATACCTGCCTTGGATATGTACATCCCGCACTCATACACCATAAATGAAAATACCATAGCTGTTGTTGTCCATTATACATACAGGTGGCTACATTCATTATACACATGCAAATGGAAGATAGGTGCATGGCTGCTGAATGCTAACAGTACAAAAGGTTTGATATCTATGTCGAAAGAGATAATAATCCCTCTCTACTGGTCACCCATGACACCTATCATACAATACAACAATCATAGGTTCATAGGTTCATAGGTTCATACTAGGCTATCTGCCCTAGGGCATTTATAAACCTACCCAGAGTATGTTTAGCTTTCACCACCAATTTTAAATTAATTTTGCTATGCCCTTTTTTGAGGTTAGTATACTGTGCCTCTGTCTAACAGTGACACAGAAGTGATACCCGGGGTAAACCTATGATCTCCCATCCACTCATCAAGATTCCTCTTGAAGAGAGTCAATGAGGGACTCTGCCTAACCTGGACTGGGATTTTATTCCAGAGTGAAGGGAGCCTCTGGGTTATGAATCTGTCCCTCAAGAATGTCCTATTTATTTCAGTGCTCAGGTTCAAGTCTCTCGAGCGTGTAGCTCGATGGGATTTGGATTTTTTGAGGTGCAGCATGTCCCTTAATTCCGGGTTGGACATGGCCTTATACGTCAGGCACAGGTTGCCTCTGAGTAGGTGGTATGCCACTGAGTAGAGCTGGAGTTTCTTTAACCAGGCAGCATATGGCATCTGTTTGAGCCCTTGGATCCTCTTGGTGAGGTACCTTTGGGGTCTTTCCAGTTATTGCAGGTGTTTGGTAAGGTACATCCCAAAAGGGGCATTGTACTCAATTATGGGCCTGATGAGTAAAGAGGCACGATGACCTCCCCTAATCTAGATGTGAATCCCTTCATGATTAGGTGAGCTATATAACATGTTTTTCTAACCACTTTAGCCATGTGGTTGTCAAATGAGTGATTGCTATCAACTTGGGTCCCCAGGTCCCTAATTACTTTTTCTGTACTTAATGGATTACCACCTATGTGGTAAGTTGTGGGCACTTTGTTTTTGTCAAAGGGGATGACTATACACTTTTTGGCATTTAGCTTGAGGCCATGGCTCTGGCACCATTTGTCTGTTTCTATGAGGCCTTTTTGGAGGATGCTTGTGTTGGCTGGAGAGTCGATTATGGTGCCCAGTTTGCAGTCATCTGTGAACTTGTTCAGCCACAGTCCTTCCAAGTTGGCCTGTACCTCCAAGAAATATATACCGAACAAGAGAGGTCCCAGGACTGAGCCTTGTGGGACGCCACTTGTAACTGGTTTGGAGTCTGACATGGCTCCAGCAATTCTAACCATGTGGGTTCTGTCCTTGAGCCAATTTGCAACCCATCTAGTGACATAGGGGTTTATATTTAAGCTGGTGAGCTTATCTATAATGCCCGAGTGGGGTATTGTATCGAAGGCTTTTGCGAGGTCCAGGTAGGCTGTGTGGACCACTTTCCTTTTGTCAATGGCCTTGGTGACTGTTTCAAAGAAGTTGACCAGGTTTAAGAGGCAGGATCTGCCCTTAACAAAGTCGAACTGGGTAGGATCCAGTGTCTGTAGGTCCCCAATATCTTTATTTATGAGGTCCATGATGATCCTTTCCATAGCTTTGCAGACCAAGCTAGTCAGGCTTATGGGGCGGTAGTTTCCTGGGTCCATTGAGGCACCACCTTTGTGGAGAGGGACCACTGTTGCTGTACGCCACTCTTTGGGTACATATCCTGTAGTAAGGCTGAGATTGAACAGTAGTTTTATGTTTGGGTTTAACTCTTCTTTGAGTTCCTGTAGGACGCAGCCCGGGACACCGTCTGGTCCCATTGATGCTGTGTTTTTTGCTTTGGAGAGGGCGCCTCTTACCTGAGCATCTGAGATGTCAGGGGGGCAGCACTCTGCTGGGATAGATATTTGCCCTTTTGGTGGGGATGGGGAGAGAAGTTTGCGCTGAACCTGTCAGCTAGGATGTTGGCAATGTCTGTGGGTTCGGTGTATTTTTTGTCATTTTGGACTAATTCTGCGCATATCTGGGAATTCCCACCCAGGTTTCTAACATAACTAAAGGAAGCCTTGTGATTATCCTTAGTGTCCTGTGCAATTTTTCTCTCGAAGCTGGCCTTAGACGATTTTATGAGTGCCCTTAGTTTTTTGCTAATACTGATCAGAGATGCCTTCCCTTTTTGGGATTTTGCTCTATCATGTAGTAGCTTCCCCCTTCTATTGTATAGTTTGTTTATGGATGGGATCCACCAGACAGGACGTCTGCCATTGGAGGATTGGGTCTTGGTTTTATTTGGGATTGCATGATCCATGCATTCCTGAAGGTGTTCATAGAATGCATTTATAAAGGATTCTGCGGTCTGGGCCATATTTTCTACAGGCCCGGGGGCTTTGAAGGATTCCACCTCTGTTTTGAGGAGTGTGAAATTTGCTTTAGAGAAGTTTTTCACTGTGGTTTTCTGGGCAGGGGGTGGGGTCGGGATGTGAATATCCAGTGAGATCAGTTTATGGTCTGATCTTACAAGTGAGGGATACACTTCTGGTCTAGAGCATAGAGTCCCCATGTTGGTGATGATCAGGTCCAGTATGTTTTCCCCTCTTGTGGGAGTGGTAACAAGTTGTTCCATAGCATATCAGTTTATGAATTCTAGGAACCTTTGGGCTAGGGTGTTGGAGCTAGAGTAATGCTCCCAGTCTATGTTTGGGTAGTTGAAGTCGCCCAATATAATGGTGTTTGGAGAGACCTTCATATTTTCCAGTGTTCTCAGGAAGGCCAAGTGGGGTTCCTGGGTTTGGGAGGGTGGTCTGTAGCAGGCTATAAACTGGAAGGCAGTTTTACCCACTGTTAGTTGCACATGGATAGTCTCTGATGCTTTGTGCTTTGCCATCAACCTGGAGGTGTGGGTATCTTTGATGAATATCGATACTACCCCTCCTTTTGTGGTTCGGTCCAAGTTTTTCTGGCCAAAAAGCATGGTATGAGGTATAACCTGGTAGTGCTGGGGTGCTCCCTGGAACCCTGAACCAGGTTTCTGTTACTGCACAGATATCGATGTTCTCCATGCTAAGGAGAGTTTCGAGTGCGTGCATCTTGAGGTTTAGACTTCTGGCATTGAGTAGCATTACTCTTAGTTTCTTATCCCTTGTGATATCTATGGAGGTGGGTTTTTCTTTTCAGCCTTGCCTAAAAAAGGCACTATGGGGGTAGCAAGAGCCTTTACCAATATCCGAAAGCCCAGGGGTGACAGGTGCAAGCCATCCCTAGCGAAGCATCGTGGCTTGTCGAGCATATCATCCCAGGCTGACAGGCATTGGATCCCCTTTGAATGACACCAATACTTAAGCCAATTGTTGAAATTGATCATCTTGTCTTCATATTGTGGCATCATTCTTGGTGAGGGTAAGATGCTACTTAAGGTCAGGGTCATACCGGCCTGGGCTACATGCTCAGAGAGCTCCTCTATGTCTCTTTTCATGTAGTCCAGGGAGGTACGTCTCAGGTCATTCACACCAGCATGGACAATGACTGAGTCATATTTGTACTTGCCTTGGAGTGACCTGAGTGCTTGTGTTATGTGGCGGATCCGAGCGCCCGACAGGCTGCTCACTGTGACCCTCTCCTTGTTCAGCCTGGTGAGCGGGACGTCAGTGTGCCTGACGATAGTCACCTATTACAAGTGTATCAGGTGTGTTGTTTAGCCTTAAGGGCTGTGACTGTTCGTCACGCTGGTTTTGTGAGATATGTGTTGCACGTGTTTTGTTTTGGGGTAGCGGTTGCTTGGGTGTCTGCTTTGGAGGTCTCTGCTGCTTAGGCAGATCTTTATTTAGAGCCTCTGAGTATGTTTTTGTGTGATTATGTGTTTGGTTTGCTGTCATGATAGGTCTATGTGAGACTGGAATTGTAGTGAGTGTGGTTTCCTTCTCCTCCTGACTGGTTATGCCAGTACTGAGTTGAGAGAGCTTAGCTTCCAGTTTGGCTATATGGTTGCATCTCTCACATGTGTTGGAATTTGTTGGGAGGAGGAGAGGGTTGTCTGTGTACATGAGGCAGTTGTAACATTGCCTCAAGATTCCCAGATTCACCAGCTGGACCAGAGAGGAGATTGACAACTCACCTTTGGACATGCAAGAATAATATTGGGAATTCCTTTATAATTGAAAACAAGGGCCAATGGGGAGTGAGGGTGTAGTGCTTTTAATTTTTAGTGCTGACTTATATAATTGCTTTAGTGAGCAAGTGCCAGGTAACTTAAGTGCAATGTGTTACAGGTAACTTAAATGCAAAAATGACAAACAGTAACTTTCTTTCAAGTGAAACAAGGAATTAAGTACAGTAAACAATGCAGATATCACTAGGGATCCACAGAAGCGCTGAGAAGCCGCGTTTTAGGTGGAATTAGCGTTCCCGGGAAATAACAAGCAAACAAACAACAAGCATACAAACAAAGTTAGATTCAGCAGGCCTGGATCTAGTCTATGCTACAGCAAACAAGGTGGACCAATTTCAGTAAGATACAGTTCAAATATTCAGGCACTCTAAACCTTCAAGCAGAAATTCCCAGCTCAGAAGGGCAGAGTCCAGCCTCTTCTCCCACAAGAGTGCAGACCACAAACCCTCTTAATGTAAAATAACTGGCCTGAAGCCCAAGTGCCTAAACCAGAACTAATACACTTTAAGAATAACAGACACTGGGCTCTCAATCAGCAGTTCCCAACTTAGAAGGATGAAAGCTACCTGTCCTGCCACCACAGTGCATGCCACAAACCTTCCTAATGTAAAACAACTGGTCTGAAGCCCAAGTGCTTAATCCAAAAGACTTAGAATGATAGCTACACTTTAATCAAGTTACTATCAAGCAGTAATAAATACAATTGAATACTTTAAATAATGCCTGGATTAGTGCTCAAGTTACACAAACAAAGCTAGATCCAGCAGGCCCGAATCCAGTCTATGCCGCAGCAAACAAGGCGCACCAACTTCAGTAAGAAGCATTTCAGACATGCATGCACTATAAGATTTAACCAGAAATTCCCAGCTCGGAAGGGCAGAGTCCTGCCTCTCCTCCCACAAGAGTGCAGACCACAAACCCTCTTAATGTAAAATAACTGGCCTGAAAGCCCAAGTGCTTAAACCAGAATTAATACACTTTTAGAATAATAGACACTGAGCCCTCAATCAGCAGTTCCCAACTTAGAAGGATGTAAGCTACCTGTTTTGCCACTACAGTGCAGACCACAAACTTTCCTAGTGCAAAACAACTGGTCTGAAGCCCAAGTGTTTAAACCAAAAGGCTTAGAATGAGTTACACCAAGCAGTAATAAATACAATTGAGTACTTATAAGATGACGCAAAAGCAAAATAAAGTAGGAAGAAACACAAGTACAGTAAAAGCAGATGAAAAATGTTTTTTTTTTCAGAAAAGTAGCAAAAGCAGTAGTAAATATAATTCTCATGCAGTGCAAGCTGGCACACTTGATTATGTAGCAATATTAGTCCACACACAGTTTGAAAAAATGTAATTAAATTAAAAAGGACTAAAAGCAAGTGCAGAAAGGGTTTATTAGATAGAATGCGGTAAAGAGATGGGCCTGGGGGAGTGTCTTAGATCAAATCTACAGTGGGGCAGGCACTGCAAAAGCCACCAAATTTAAACTACAAACAAGAACAGGGAGGGGGGTGGGGAAAAACAGTTTCACACAGATGTGAGGAATAATTATGAAGCCAAAAAAATATATACTGTTCTCTATATATTTGCAGAGCAGTAAGACAGTTATCTAATCAAACAATTTAGCTCTATAATACAGAATAATACAGAAAATATATACTCAGCTGTATATATTTGCAGATAGTTCTCTAAGGCTGTCGCTCAAACTAAGGTTCCAGTTTGAATGCAGATTGTGAATTAACAGGACACAACACTAGCTCAATTATATCAGCTGGAGACAAGGCAGGAAATGAGGGCGGGTGAGGAAAAACAGTTTCACACAGATGTGAGGAATAATTATAAAGCCAAAAAAATATATACTGTTCTCTATATATTTGCAGAGCAGTAAGACACAGATATCTACTCAAACAATTTAGCTCTATAATACAGAATAATACAGAAAATATATACTCAGCTCTATATATTTGCAGATAGTTCTGTAAGGCTGTCTCTCAAACTAAGGTTCCAGTTTGAATGCAGATTGTTAATTAACAGGACACAACACTAGCTCAATTATATCAGCTGAAGACAAGGCAGGAAATGAGGGGGGTGGGGAAAAACAGTTTCACACAGATGTGAGGAATAATTATAAAGCCAAAAAATATATACTGTTCTCTATATATTTGTAGAGCAGTAAGACACAGATATCTAATCAAACAATTTAGCTCTATAATACAGAATAATACAGAAAATATATACTGAGCTCTATATATTTGCAGATAGTTCTGTAAGGCTGTCTCTCAAACTAAGGTTCCAGTTTGAATGCAGATTGTTAATTAACAGTACACAACAATAGCTCAATTATATCAGCTGAAGACAAGGCAGGAAATGGAGGGGGACAGTTTCACACAGATGTGAGGAATAATTATAAAGCCAAAAAATATATACTGTTCTCTATATATTTGCAGAGCAGTAAGACACAGATATCTAATCAAACAATTTAGCTCTATAATACAGAATAATACAGAAAATATATACTCAGCTCTATATATTTGCAGATAGTTCTGTAAGGCTGTCTTTCAAACTAATGTTCCAGTTTGAATGCAGATTGTTAATTAACAGGACACAACACTAGCTCAATTATATCAGCAGAAGACAAGGCAGGAAATGGGGGGGAACAGTTTCACACAGATGTGAGGAATAATTATAAAGCCAAAAAAACATATACTGTTCTCTATATATTTGCAGAGCAGTAAGACACAGATATCTAATCAAACACTTTAGCTCTATAATACAGAATAATACAGAAAATATATACTCAGCTCTATATATTTGCAGATAGTTCTGTAAGGCTGTCTCTCAAACTAAGGTTCCAGTTTGAATGCCATGTGGCATGTATGTCAATAGACATGTCCACCAAATGCAAAGCCTACAAACATACCCAAATAACAGGATCTTAGGCCTTACACACATGACCTGTATTGACAGACCCAGGGAAATACAGCTATG
>NC_056744.1:1507148837-1507186337 GCF_019279795.1 Protopterus annectens
GGTCCTTTCCAAAGAAAGAACATGTCATCCTGGTATCTATTATACCAGGTGACATTTTCTTGATATAACATGTTTTGGAACAAATGATTGTGCTCCCAATATGCTAAGACACTATTTGAGAAACTACAACCACATGGGGACCCCATGGCTATCCCAGTTCTTTGCAAAAAGAACTGTCCCTTAAATGTCACAAAGTTGTTTAATAGGACTATCTCAAGTAATGTTTCAACTAAGTCCATTTGGTCATTTGATGTTTTTTTACTCCACATGAACTCTCTTGTCCATTCTATCCCTAGTTGTTGAGGGATGACGGTGTACAAATCCTTGATATCAACTACTAAAAATTTAAGATCCGGATTGTACACCAATTTGTCAATACTCTGTAAGAAGGCCCAAGAGTCCTTACAAATTTGAGACTCACTTTTTAATAAGGGTTTAAGGATACTATCCACCAGTTTGGCCTTCCATCTACTATAGGCCTGAAGGGGGATTAATCAAGTTTTTGTGAATTTTCGGCGTGCCAAACATGGTGGGAATCTTAGGTGCCAACATATCCAAATACTGCAACATGTTAGAGTCTATGGTGCCTTGAATGAACAAATCATTCAGTATACTCTTTATCTTTTTATATGCTACATTAACTTCATTAAGACTAGAATGAGAGTAGCTGTCGGATTCCAAATGTTCTAAGATTTTTTCATTGTAAAAGTATTCATCCATCAAAACTAATCCACCCCCCTTGTCAGGTGCCATGACCCTTATGTTACATTCATTGAGAAGGGAAATGAATGCTAGCTCTTCTTTAGAAATGTTAACTTTAATACTTTTGGGAACCCTATGGGAAGACAACATTGTTCTAAAGTCAAGCTCACAGACCCTTTCAAAAATGCTTAAGGTGTTATGCAGTGGGGGATTAAACACACTAGAAACTCTATGAGTATTTAAGAGAGAAGGGGTATTACCAAATCTAAATGCCAAATTCAATTTTATAATTTCAAATCTACAATAGTATTAACAATGTTACTTTTTCTATCTGGAACAAATGTAAGCCCCTTGGAGAAAAAGTCTATAAGGTTTTGTTCAATTGTGATGACTGTATAATTGTAGATTTTAAAGTCCCCTCTTTGACTAGTAAGGATAGCAGGACCATTATGTTCACTACTCTCTATCTCCTCCACTGGTTCCCCTTCTTCTTCCTCTGCGGTCTCCCCCTGTAATTGGTTGTGGAGTTGTTGTTGCTGTTGTTGTATACACATATGAACTTATTTCTTTTATTATGTTATTATTTTTATTTTTATTTTTACTTCCAATTTAATTAATGCGTAGCTATACTGAATAACATAAGCTTCATGTTGCTTTAAAAGATTAAGACATTTAATGCATTAATTATGAGAGCAATTTATTAATTAAGTATGGGGTATTTAAGTGAAGTTGTGTGGTTGTTATAATTGTCTATGTCTGATGAAGGTTGAGGTAATACCTTGACCGAAAGCGCTTACAACAATAAAGGTCCGTGTCTGTTTATTCTGCCGTGGGAGTTACTACTTTGTGTTTTTTGCCAGTTTTCATTTTGAAGTAACTGTTTATCAAAGTTTATGTTTTACTCTAGTCAAATGATAAACCTCCCTTTCCGTATCCACTCACTGCAATCTAGTATCCCTGTTGATGTCATCACTCTTAGAAGGGCATTCCAACTGCCTGTAAATGTGTAAGTTCTGTGGCACATCTCGTAACTGTATAGTACTATAATAATGACTTGTAGATAGGCAAGAGTTCTAATCCCACCACTGGCAACTCTCTGCACGTGTGTTTCTGAGTGTGTGTCTGTAAATCCCTGAGTGTGTATTTGTGTCTACAGCCTGTCATGAGAGCAGGTTTTTACCACTTTCCAATGAGAAACCACCTTTTCCATTGGCCTTTACCCTTGTCATCTGCTAAACCACCCTTTCCCCTCCCCACTCCAAGTAATTATACCTGTGATGTCACCCAGCTCAGAAGCAGAATCAGACTAAGTGTGATTGTATGGGTTCTGTGGCACATCCCCCAACTGCATAGCACTCTACTAGTAACCTTTACATGTGTGTGACCTGGGGTATTTCTGTGTAAATCCCAGAGTGTTTGTGTACGGCTGTCTGAACCCTGGAGTGAGACTGTGTTTTACCATAGTCAAATGATAAACTTCCCTTTTCACATCCAGTCACTGCAATCTAGTATCCCTGTTGATGTCATCAATCTTAGAAGGGCATTTCGACTGCCTGTAAATGTGTAAGCTCTGTGGCACATCTCATAACTGTGTAGTACTACAATAATGATTTGTAGATAGGCAGGATGTCTAATCCCACCACTGGCAACTGTCTGTATGTGTGTGTGTCTGAGTGTGTGTGTGTGTGTGTGTGTGTGTGTGTGTGTGTGTGTGTGTGTGTGTGTGTGTGTGTGTGTGTGTCTGTGAATCCCTGTGTGTGTGTGTGTGTGTGTGTGTGTGTGTGTATTTGTGTCTGCATCCTGTAATGAGAGCAGGTTTTACCACTTTCCAATGAGAAATCACCTTTTTCACTGGCCTTTACCCTTTTCATCTGCTAAACCACTCCCCACTCCAAGAAATTATACCTGTGATGTCACCCAGCTCAGAAGCAGAATTGGACTAAGTATGATTGTATGGGTTCTGTGGCACATCCCCAACTGCATAGCACTCTACTAGTAACCTTTACATAGGCAAAACTTGTAAGCACAATACTAACAAGTGTGTGTGTGTGTGTGTGTGTGTGTGTGTGTGTGTGTGTGTGTGTGTGTGTGTGTGTGTGTGTGTGTGTGCGTGCGTGCGTGTGTGTGTGTGTGTGTGTGTGTGTGTGTGTGTGATGTGCTTCTGGCCATGGTGGTTTGTGTGTGTGTGTGTGTGTGTGTGTGTGTGTGTGTGTGTGTGTGTGTGTGTGAATATCTTGTACTCAGGCATACACATGTCTTATGTCTTTTAACATGATGTACACCATGGTAGTCATTTGTGGGGAGTGGGGTCTACAATATATTACATAGGCAGGGGTTCTAATGTCTGTGTAGTTGTTTTTGAAACCTGCAATAAATATGTTTGTCTATGTCAACTACTAAACCACCCTTAACATTGGGTTATACCATGTTAAAATGCTAACCCACCCTTTCCACTTCCCATAACCCAAGTTATTGTATTATTTGGATGTCATCAACCTTTGAAGGAACATTGATCTAGTTGTAAACGTGTAAGCTTTGTGGAACATCTCATAACTGTATAGCAATGTAACCATAATTACTAGATTGGCAAGAGATCTAATCCCAATACTAGCAATGGTGTGTATGTATATTATATACACAGACATATACATTTATATGTGTCTTAGTACCCTCTACACCATAGTGCACCTGTAGAGAGAGTGAGGTATAGAATGAATTACATAGGCAAGGGTACTCTGAATGGTGGCAACTGTATGTGTGTGTTTGTGTTTATATCGTCTAATAGGTCTGTATTATACCATTTGCAAATGGTAAACACAGCCTTTACATTCCCCCTAACCCCAATATACTATTCATGTTGATGTAATTAACCTTAGACAGACCTGTGAGCAGGGTGGAGATATGTAAATTGGGTGGCACATCTCATAACTGCGTAGTAATGAAGTAGTAATCCTTAGATAGGCAGGTGTTGTAATCTCAGTACTGGTAAATGTCTGAATGTGTGTGTGTGTGCTGCTGTGTGTATGTGGATAAGAACCCCAGACTGTATGAAAATGGTGGGTAATGTGTCATATATACAAATGCTGTGCTGTTATTTACATTAGAGTACTAATATAGTTATGCATGTGTTTTACTCTCAGTAATGTCGAATGGTAGTATGTTTTGTAACAATACCATTGTGTGTTGCATAAATGGATATTAAACAGCTTCTGCTGTCTTTACATCATATACTGTTGTAATAGCATCTGCTGCACATGCAGCATGGTGTAGCCATTGTACAGTCCTCTGTAGAGATGGCTCAGGAATATCCAGATGTGAAATATACATGTTCAGATGTAGTCTGTGTCCCTTAATAATGGCCATACATGTCATAATGCAGCCAAATAGGACAAATACTGTGTATGAACACATAAGGCAGCAACAGGTACCATACCTGGGTAATCAGCATGCTGATATGTCTACTACCTTCACACTTGACTAATCATGTAGGTGCATGTACATGTGTCAAAGTCATGTGTTGAAGGGGTGTGGACCACATTGTGGGCCAGATGTTTATGCATTTGAAATAATACCCATGTCGCCCAGTGGTATACACAATGGATATTCAATGGATACTGATAATGTCAGCTACACCTCCTGTAACTGACATGTACACATGTAATGTCATACTTGACAAATGTTTCTGGTAATTTTCACATCCAGTGCCTTGGCTAAGTCCATATGTGACCACAGTACTGGTAGTGTAATTAAGTATGGGTTGATAATTACAAAGCAAACATATTACTCCACAATAATTGTGGCTGATCTTTACACTGATGTCATCAACTTGCCAATCCCCACCACACACAACACACAAGGTGAAGTACTATGGGAATCCTGCAGTATGCTAACATCTATCTCATACTAATCATACACCAATGGGTTGTATAACCATGTACACAAATGCATGGTTACCACCATACACAGTAGAACCAACATGCTCTCCTCAAATGAACCACAGGCAAATGGTGTGTCCACTGCCATATAGAAATGTCCAACTGAAGGTGTTCAGTGATGTGGACCAGGTGATGTCCCATGAATGTGGAACCTCACCTATCAGATATAAACACAGTTATGACTTCTGCAGGACATGCAGTACAGCTATCCATTAAACCAAGATAGCAACAGATAGTGGAGTAATGAGGGCCTAACATAGTTATGTAAAGAATCTCCATAGCAATGACATATAACCAGAGGTTATACACTTTTTAAATACCCAACCAGCAGAGTTTGCCAATATAGTGGCCCAAGGATTCAGTGCAACCTGTATCCTCTCAGCACTACATGTGCCAACCAGACTACCTGTGGATTGACATGCACACAGTCTTAGTGCTGCACAGGATAAAACTGCACTGGCAAATAGCAGGAATACATCTTGTATGTGACATGACAATATACATGGCTAAGCTGTACATGCACTCTACAGTAATGCAGTACCTCAGATGTATGCACAGTTTAATCACAGCCTCAACTCTGCCTTAATCAGTACCGACCATCATACTGACACACATCCCTGACATCAAAGCAGTGGTGACATACAGACCTTGGAATGTTATACCCCATCAGCATTATAAATATTATGCCCCAACACAAGTACATGTGTGATATGTACAGCTAGGGAACACATCAACATGTACTGAACAGAAAGCATATATGGGATATGCAATACCTGGATAGTACACATTATGGTCTTGTGAAGGCTACATCAGTATTGGCCAGCCTATGTAGGCAAAGGCTTTGTAACATTTCCTGCTATTACCACATTAGCACTACTCCAGTCAACATGGACATTGTTAGATATAGGAGCACATGTTTATAGCAATGTTTGTGTACCAGACATTAAACAGTCCATTTATGTGGTATATTCCATCGCTAAGCATGAAACATTATGGCATGAAGGTCAGTGGATACACATAGGCATCACACATTACACACATTAGGTCAATCACTTGCAATAATCCACCTGTCTTGTACCTCAATACACACCTGACACATGCAGATATGCTTATAAGGAATGTGACAAAGGTGACCATACACCTCAAACATGTCTTACATGGACTTAGTAAGGTGTGTAATTATCTGTCCTAGGTTGGCTAACTAAAGGTGATCTCTGACCTATGACCTACCTCTGTTAGTTGTGCCATATGTACAGACATCTGTACATATACACAACACACCCTACAGAGCATGCAACAGTATTACCAAATAAAGATAATGTTGTCGGGGACAGTGTCATTACCTGGTGACTGTGTTTACTAAGGCATATACTTCCTATCCATGTAAAGCATAGTACCTCTCTGTGCCTCAACACAAGACACATTGAGCACTGGATGTGATACACAGTGAAATGTATATATGGGTTCAGTGGATGTACTTCAGAGGCAGTATGATGTAAGATTTTGTTGCAAGATGCCATGGTACTACTATGGCATAGGAATGTGAAGGCTATGGGCACAGCAGCTTACTACACAGCTATCATGTTCTAGGACCATTAGGTTAGTAAACATGTATGAAACTTGGGAGATTATACCTGAGATGTGGACGCTACAAAGTGCATGCAGGTATTGTTATACAGATCTGTGAATAGTCTAACTTTACATCTGGGACAATAAATGAAGACACTGACATCCCCCTTGTAGTCTATATGCACACATTCGGCACATGCAGTGACACCTGAAAGAGAAATGCAAAACATTGTGATCAACATGGAGTTACTGTTGTTACACATGATACATACTGTCAACAGTATACAATGCATTCTAGTACATGGTATGTTTGCTGCCTGTCAACAGTACTCAGCAATGCTTATCTACAATTTTCTTCCTGGTAGGTTCACCCTGTGCATCAGACCATATTACCATGTCCCTGCATCGATGGTATGGATGACAGGGATGCGGCACAGGCATCATCATCTGCACAGGGTGATAGTGTTTGCCAGAGGCCTAGGCTGCACCATTGGATGACATCATGTGTGTAGGTTAGGGCCTTGTATCTTATTGGGCTTCTGTGGATGTGATGCATGTGGGTGTTGAGGTGCCCTACATTTGTTTCTGGTATATGTGTGTGTGTGTGTGTGTGTGTGTGTGTGTGTGTGTGTGTGTGTGTGTGTGTGTGTATGTACACTGGTCTAGCACATGGCTGGCCTATACAGGGGTATTATTGACAGCTGCAGACTGTACAAGGCAGGTTGTACAGTTCACTGTGACCGGCCACAGCCACGTGACCTGTGCCTGTCAGGGGTTACATGGTCACTACCAGTCTGAAGTCCAGATTGGGTACTGTCTGATTACAAATGTCCACTGGAACCGTGTCCCTGTTGGGACTGTCCAGGACCATGCACTTGTGGCCTGCTTTGTGCTGGTGTGGATGACACAGCACCAGCTGCACTGGTGCTGTTACAGCCACTATGGGAGCGGGCATGTGAAATAGCATGTTCACATAGACCTTCAACAGTTGGTGTAGCTGGCCTACGCCCATGTGCTTGATGCCTTACTCCTACCAGATGTTCCAGCACAGACATACCATGCTCAAGGATTGACATACCATGGTCGAGGACTCCCACCATGTCACCCAACTGTCTATCCAAAACATCTGCATGATAATGGTGGGCATTTGCAATTGTTTGGATGTTATCATTTAAAGCACGGACATCAGCCCTCTGGAACCTCAGACCTTCTCTGTTGTGTCGTTCCATACATGCCTGTGTCACCATTATAGCCTGAAACATGCATCTGGTGACACTTGATGTACCATGTCTTGCAGGGGCATGTTGGCCAGAAGCCCCCCTACAATTAGCCCTGGGCACATACCTGTGTGGGACATCACCAGTCATTTGGCTGGGATCACTGTGTGCAGACACACCTTCCATAGTCACTACAATTTCCTGTTCCATGCTACCACCCGCCAACTGCACTTCAACTATGGCCACTGGTGATGGGGTATGTGTAGGCATGACAACTGTGTGCAGGGATTAGGGGGATACAGGTGGAATGCCAACCAATGGCACAGATTCAGCCCCTGACAACCCTGCCTGTGCCTCAATCATACTGTCATCATCACTGCAAGAGTCTGTGGAGACACTAACATCAGGTGGACTGCAGGTGGGAGCCAGACTTACATCACCACTTATGAGGGGCAAACAAGAACTGTACATTAGAAGTTATACATCACAGTAGACACACACACAGGCACACACACACACACACACACACACACACACACACACACACACACACACACACACACACACACACATACAGACACGAAACCACACACACACACACACACACACACACACACACACACACACACACACACACACACACACACACACACACACACACACGCGCGCGCACACACACACACACAATGACATGCATTTGATATGGCACCCAACAGCCTGCAACATGCATGTGATATGGCAGATGGTATGCAGCTTAGACAATTGTAGTACTAGTTATCATACGTCCCTGTGTTGCACAATTTGTGTTAGTAGGTGATGCCCCTAACCATGCAACACAATGCAGGCACTATGCACTATTGCACCACACTGCCATGTTTTGTGCACCATACCCCACAATTTTATTGACCATTGCTGACCTGTGTACATCTGCCACTTATGCTTTGTGTTGGCCACTGCCCCTATGTGTGAGGAGGACATGAGCAGAAGGTTATGGTGAGTGAATACTATGTTTGCCTGAGCCCTAGCTAGCATATCTCCCCATAAACAGTGCATGTCTGTTCAACATTATTCTGCTTACCCCAGAGCTGAGACTATAGACAATGTGCATGTGGCTGTACACACACGTTTGACATGGCAGTCCCTACTTTGCAATGGTGCCACAGACCAGCATAGGTTAACAGTACACCAATCTGACATGTAGCATATGACCTTGCCAATCACATGTAGTATGACACATGTTTTCTGCTTAAGTGATGAATGACATGCATACATGATTAACACAATGGTGTCCTTGCAACTATACAGTGAGGTACTGCTGTCCCCATGCATGGACATGTTATACTAGCATGGACCTTCAGCTAATACAATTTTGTCAGTCTGCCCTACAAATATACAGGCACATATCGCACATTGAGCTGATGTGCATAGCCCTTGCAGGGCATCATGTGGCTTCACTATTGCTATACAGTGTGAGTTACATCAGGCACAATTCATAGCCATGACTGTGTTCAGATACAATACATATCTAATGTGGAATATGTGACTCAGGTCACTGAGGTGTATACAGATGAAACCATAATGTGTAATGTGTGGCACAGGTCACTGAGGTGTATACAGATGAAACCCCTGCACATCTGCAACCATATTGTAGATGCCTGGCAACTATGTCCAGACATGGGTGCCTTTGCAATATTCCATATTCCACATGCCATTTGTACAGGTGTACCTTACGCTCATGAGGAGCAACCATGACAGTGGTGTCTGACACCAGCAAGGTAAATGTAGTGTATCTGTGGCCTGAAGTGGTTGTATGTGAGTGTTGTACAACACATATATCTATTTGGATACTGTGTAGGTTAAAGCTTTCATGTTGTGACACACTCACAAAGTGCAACACATATCTATTTGGATACTGTTTAGGTTAAAGCTTTCATGTCGTGACACACTCACAAAGTGCAAAGCATGTTTTGTGGCGATTTGATGTCATGCCTAAGCAAGCTGTGCAGAGCCCTGTATGATGTTTAGTGTGTCACATCTGCAATATTACCATTACACAAAGGCCATAGTTGTATTAAGTCAAGCCAATGTATAACAGGGTCTACACACACATACACACCCCTGCTACTCTCTCTGTGTTACTGCATGTCTCTGGCCATCCTCTATGGCCATGTGTAAACACGTTGTGTCCAATGGTTGTGATGGGCATCTATTTCATACATCACTGTTGTCCCATAAGACATGCACCCGTAGATGTCATATGCACCACTAAGGTCAGGTTTATGCAGACAAAGAGTGGTTTGTTTGAGATGTGAGATACATGTTATTTTTTGCAAGGTAGTTAACCTGTGTTGCAGTCAGCCCACACAATGTCATGGACATGTCAGATAGCACAACATTACTCTGTGTGACATTCATGGCAAGGGTATACTCCACAAGGCTGGATCCTGTCAGTCTGTCATAATCCAGTCCAAAACATATCAAGTGTGTGCACGCATATGCTTTCTGTATAGTACTGTTTGTATTCCCCACATGTGTAATGGTAATCTGTAGTACATGCCCCTACAGTGAACCACAATTCCACCATTGGATTTACAGCTGTCCACACATCTGGCAATGACAGTTTGTGAGGTTTAGTGTAGGTATTTCATATAGTCATCAAATATTCCACATGGGTAACCACTCTGATGATTTGCAGGTATAACATTTATATATTAACAGGATCACCATACATTATGTGTAGGTGTGTTAAATAGCCACATGGCAAATAGCATGCATTTAATATGGGCTGTGCATTGTCAAACCTGAAAAGTAATAACATACTCACCAGCAACAGGCTACTGCCTCTGCAGAATGCCAGAGATATGTAAATAGGAGTGTCAGAGCAGTAAAATCAGTATCCACACCTGTGGTATAGCTACAGGGTGCAGTGAGCATGTTAGCACATAAGCCAGTACACCAGACTATACTATCGAGTATGCACATCTGTGCATACATAGAGTAGCAAACTATAGTATGTGGCATGTGTGTATACATGCCTTGCTTATGATATTAAGTTAAATATTCTACACTAATACAGTATATCTCTGTATATAAATACATTCCAGTTATTAAATATATTTGTGTTATATGTACAGTACTGACTTACCAGGCAACTCCAGGCCCACTGATTGTCAGGCACCCACTTCCACAATACCAGCTTCAGCTTGGGAATGCACTTGTGCAGGTGCCCCCAGGTTGGCCAGGAGCTCCTCGTTATGCGCAGGTGGGGGCTGGATGAGTGCCCCCCCCACCTGTTGCAGCTTGTTCTCTGGCTAATGCAGCAGCCTGCTGTCTTGTGCATCTGAGATCAGTGCAATGATGCCGCACCTGATGATAACTGCGGTTGTGGCTGTCAGCATCATTGACCCTGTGGAGAAGTTCCGCTCTCCTCTCCTGCATGTCCTCTGCCCCTTGACAAAGAGATTGTCATGGTTGTCCACCAGATACGGGATGAGGACATCATCCTCCATGCAGCTGTAGGGGGGTAGCCTCAAACATGGTATGATACCTGGAAGACACAAACAGGGTGAAAGGTCACAGTATCTCACACATTAGTACACTTGCACATACATGTGTATCTCACATTGATACTTTGTAAAATTATGGCTTTGCAAATCTGCATGACACTACCGGCACTGCCCTATTTAACTCCCACACATTTGACACTTACTGGTGGACTCATGTAATCACCATATATGTGTCTGTCAAGTGATGACATTGCTCATACTCCATTTGGATGGTGTCTTGATGTGGGCATGTCTGTTTGATTGTAGTGGTGTATTTACCTGTGAGCACATGCCTGGATATGTGTTGACATTTATTGCAAGAGACTTTAATGCTGTGCATATGTCACATATATTGTCATACACAGCCTTAAGGGACATCACCTGTGAATCTGCAGACTTGTTCACAGCAAGTTGTACATGTTTGTGTTTCTTCATATATATCTACATGGCACTGTACAGCGGTATATCAACCTGCCACATATTACCTGTGTTGCAGATGTCAAAATCATGGGACAATGGCTAGCTTTATGACATTTGCATGGTTGGATATAAACTATAGCATGTATACTCATAGTGACCTAATAGGCTATATGCCCTGGGCCATATATAAGCCTAGGCTGAAAGGTTACCTAGCTGTAGCCAACAGACAGGTAACTTTCAGTGGTCATGTCAAGCAGTGCCACAGAACTGATCCGCAGGATTACTGATCTATTTGCTAGGCAGTCATCACACCATGTCTCAAAGAGGGGCAATGTGCAGCTTTGCTGGACAGGGATATATAGTTTGGCAGGAGTATGTAAAGTGTATGGGACAGGAATATGTCAAGAATGTTATGATCCTTGTGCTAACATGGTGGATGTTCATGAAGTATGTGTTTATTAGAAATTGGGATGTGTAAGAGTAGCATGTCCAACATCTCTGGGTTTGACATGGCTTTATTCAGGGTAGGCATCATGTTATAGAATGCAGCTAGGGTTTTTGAATGACAGTGTAGGCCATCTGACTGTGGCCAATAACCCTTAAAGGAAATATGTGATCTATTATGAGTCAATTGAGTGTTGAATAGAGGGGAACAATGATCTCTATATTCATGGACGAGAACCCTGTCATTATTAGGGGTGCCACTTACAATTACCTGACTGGTGTGGTGATGTGACTATCAAAGGAGAGACTACTGTCCACCTGGGTCCCAAACACTCACATTTGGCATTATGTTGACTGCTTCCTAGATGGTAGTTCATGGGTGCAGGGTTTTTAACTCAGGGGATGACAATGCACTAACTGGCAGTGAGATTGTGGCCATACCTCTGACACCACACATCTCTCTCACCAAGGCCATTCTGTATGATGTCCACATCACTCATTGAGGCAACTATTGCTCCTAGTTTGTAGTCATTTGCAAACTTTATTAGGCAGATGCCTTCTGTGTTAGTCTGTATGGCAGAGATGTAGATACAAAACAGGAGAGGTCCCAGGACTGAACCCTGTAGTACTCTAGTTGTCACTGGTTTGATGTGCAAGTTTTAGTCAGACACCTTTTGTAGTGTTGGTTCAGCCAGTGGTCCAGTTGTCAAGCAATCTTGTGACATAGGGATTTACACCTAGTTTACTGAGTTTAGCTGAAACCCAGTATAGGTGATGGTGTCCAGAGAACTGGCAAGGTCAAGATAGGCTGTGTGAATCACCTTACTGTCATCTACATCTTTAGTGACTACATCAAATAAGCTGATCAAGGTTCATGATGCATGATATAGCTTTCACAAATCCCAAACTGGGAGGGGTACACAGTTCAGAGGCTACCAATATGTTTGTTTATGAGTTCCATGATGGTATGTTCTACGGCCTTACAGACCAGACTCAGCAGGGCACTAGTGCACTATTTTCCATGATAAGTGGTGGCTCACCCTTTGTGGGGTGGGATAACTTTTGCTATGCACCACTCAGTGTGTACAAAGCCTGACATGAAGCTATGATTGAACATGATGTGTAGGTGGGCAGCAAGTTTGTTCTGACGTTTGTGTAAAACGCACCCTGGGATGCTGACAGCCCCCATGCATGCTGTATGTATGGCTTTAGAGAGTGCAGCTTTTACCTGCATAGTTGTTATTACAGGGACTCTGCATTTTACCTGAATATATATATGTACCTCTTGGGGGGGTGTTGAGAGTGGGTTTAAGTTATCACAGACCCTATCTGGATGAATGTCAGCTATTTCAGTAGGTTCAGTACTTTTCATGTCGTAGTGCTGTAAAGCAGGGCAGGTCTGCATGTTGTCATTGAGATTCATGACACAGCTATAGAATGCTCTGTGATTGCTCTCATAATATGTGGCTAATTATTGTTTCACACTAGCTTTGTGTGATCTTATATGGTGTATCTGCATCTTACTGAGGCTGACCAGGGAGCTCCTCCACTCATGTGTGTTTACTCTTGCAACAGTTTCTTCCTTCTGTGGTACAGTTTGTTTATGGCAGGGTACCACCAGATTGCCTTCTTCTTTGTGGTGGATAGAATCTTGGTTCTGTTTCGATAACACAATCACTGCACTTGTGTGAGTGCTTAGAGTGCATTTGTGTAAGATTCAGCAGTTACAAATGTATTGTCCATCTGCATGGGTGTCATGACATTCACCACTTCTGTCTTAAGAAGCATGACATTGGCTTTGGAGAATGACTAGGGCTAGCATACTGTTAGCCCTGTTTGTGTGGCTACATTGATCCAGGTCATTGGGGTTTATGAAATCAAAAAAGCATTGAGCACAGGTGTTGGTACATGAGGAATATTCCTAGTTAATAGTGGGATAGTTGAGAGCAGCCATTATTATGGTATTTGTTTCAAACCTAATATTTTCCATTACAGCAAGCTATGAAGTTTGGGAATCCTGAGGCATGATGGGTGATCTGTAGCAATGTGCAATTTGGATTCCACTTTGGCACAGAGGTAGTTGCTCAGCATAATGCATCTGAAGTTATGCAAGTGCAACTAGCCTGGAGGTGTAGATATCCTTAGGGAATATGGACACACCTCTGGCCTGTGTGTTCCACTAAAGGTTACATGGCCAAGAAGTGTGGTATGTGTTATAGCATGGTAGTGCAGGGGTGCTTTCTGGAGCCTTGAACCATGTCTCAGTCACTGCACAGATATGTTCTCCCTGTTAAGGAGTGACTTAAATGAGTGCATATTAAGGTTCAGAAATGTATCATTGAGTAGCTAGACCCTCTGATTTTTGCTTGGCTGTCCCTGTTCAGCAATGGAATTGTCACTTGAACCTTGCATAATGAAGGCACTATACGGGAAGCAAGAGTCCTAGCCAGTATCTAGATTCACAGGGGCGACAGGTGCAAGCCCTCTATGGCAAAGCATCATGGTCTGTCAACCATGTTATCCCAGGCAGACAGATACTGGATACCCTTTGAATGACACCAGAACATTAGACAATTGTGGAATTCAATCATTTTGTCCTTGTACTGCAGTATCATTCTGGGCAATGGCAGAATGCTACCCAGGCCTTGTTACATACCTGCATGGGCTACAAGACCTGACAGCTCCTACATGTGTGTTTTCATGCAGTCCAGGCTACTGCATCCCAGGTTCTGCACAACAACATGGAATATGACAGAGTCATGTGTACATTTTGACAGGTGGCCTGAGTGTATGGGTATGTGGCTGATCATGGCAGACAGGCAGCTGACAGTATGTTTCTCCTTGTTTAGCTTGATGTGTGACATTGTGCTAACCTTTACAGACAAGAATGACTATTGTTGGGCATGTTTCTGGCCATGTGGTATCAGGAGTGGCACAGTTTTGCAACCTATGTCATATAGTTTGTGTGTTTTGTTATCTGTCTATTCCAGCTTGGGAGGTCTGTTGCTTGGCCAGATATTTAAAAGCCTTTGTTGATGTGTGTGCCTTTTGTTGGTATGTGTGTGTTTCCTTACTGTATTTTGTTAAGGGTAAGTGTTGAGTGTGGTGAGGTGCATGTGTTAACCTACATCTCTTGACTGTCTAGTCAAGTCATGGCTGTAGACGGTTTGCCTTCCAGTTTGGCTCTGTAGCTGCTTCCCAGACAATGTGTTGGGTGTGGTGTTAGGTGGGTTTTGTCAGTGTACATGGGACAGAGAGTACATTTCCACAGGATGGCCACATATACAAAGCTGCCATTAGTAAACACCAGTAGCTGACCTGTGGACATGCCTGTATAAGCATTCAGTATGACAAGTACTAAATACTATATTTAGTTTACTTATTGCTTATAAAGATGTTTGAGAAGGTGATGCTTACAAGTAAATATTTGAGTTATGGAAATGAAAACCACCGGCTATTTAAAAATCATACTAGCTAACTTTAGCAGCAATCCTCATCTGAGAAGCACATCACATCCTGATATTTGATTACAGATGATGCAAGTGTCAACAGGTCTGTATCCTTTTCTGGGTATATACACAAATATCGACCAGAACCATCAGGTCTGTTGGGCACAGACACCCACTCACCAAACAGTCAAGTATCAATAGACTCTGCTGCCACTATCAACAAGATCAGGATATAATCAGAGAGTGTAAGCCATCACCTATAAAGCAGCTATTTCTCATGAGCAGCAGTCTCCTACATCTTACACTCCTACTGCGGATGTTAAACTGGAGTTTGACAAGATATGCGACTTGTTTTGATACAACAGTCTGGTTGCAGTACTGTGCACAACCTGACATACAGTATTTGAAAGCACCTGTTAGGTTGGCAATGAGAGGTTAGGCTACACAAACCTGAAGGTTCAACCAGTGGGTCTCTACTCTCAATATCCACTCTGTGTAGGAGTGCACATATCCATTTGGTCCAGCCATGTAACAAGGGTCACAACACATTTGCATAACATGTACACATGCATAGCTGTTATTGCTTGCAAACAATACTAGAAAGGTAGATATTGCATGTCTTATGTGCATGGATAGTTACCTAGCTCTTGCAATTGTCTTTGCTATCATGCTGCTAAAATGTTTAATCAAAATCATATGTAGTCTGTTATGGAGTATTGTAATTGCCAACAGACATAACTACAGTTTGCATAACATACCACAAATTCTATGTAAAATGGAATAGAGATAAGACACATCTGTTTAGAACACTGTACATTAGAAAGTTACTGGCACACTATCCCACAATGCTAATCATATTTGCAAAGTAAGCTCACCTTTGACATGTTCATCTCACTGTAATACACCCATATGTATGTCTACTGTTACAATATATCAGCATATACAATCCCCTCTTGTAGCACACATTTGTTGGACCAATCTTGACACAAATAGTGCCTGGAAAACAATTAATGAATTCCAAACCCAAATATATCATCCCTTGTGGTGTATGAAGGGTTTGCCTTGTGACCTACATCAGTACACACATACAATACTACAGGCATAACTACTGCTCAACAATACATTACTACAAGATAGCTATTTCCACTATATGCATTAATTAAACTGAAATTATTACAGAACAAGTACTACATTCACAGACATACTACTTTTTCTACATACCTTATTGGGCTTGCAAGGTCTTCTTGTATTTTAATTTCTTTCTTTTCCTTTTTTTTTTTTGAGAATTGAGCAAAATCTGCATGTACATATAGATGGTTTTAATGTGTGACAAACCATCCTTTTATAGTTAGATATCAGTACCATGTGCTATCCTGAGCACCAATTGGTGTTCAACATTAGTTAATTACATTCATATCAGCTGTGTAGCTACTCCATTAGCCAATACCATGGCAACAGTGGAGTATAACTGAGTGCTCCATGTGGGCGTTGGCCCTTTGCATTACTTATGAGGAAGACATCCTGGAAGTGTGGGCTTATGGCCCTTGGCATTACTTATGAGGAAGACATCCTGGAAGTGTGGGCTTATATCTATTACAACAGTTGTATGGAGAGAAACACATATATATTGTGTGGGATGTCTAGGAGTTTTTGTCAAAATGTGAGTACTGCTGTTATATATTTTGAACACTGCTAGTTGTGCAGGGTTTGTCTGGACCTAATGCTTCTGCATGTGTTTTAGTCTGTCCAGGTTGTTTGTGTGGCCAGCTCAGAACTGTATGGCTATGCATATAATGTTATGGGGTTTACAGTGTGCTCACCAGACATCTTTAGTTTGGTGTCAATGTGTATCATACTGTGCTGATAATAAGTAAATGGTAACACGTCCTGGTGTAATTACTTTTCAACCCTCTGAAACAAGATGTGTTAAAACAAACCCTGTAACAACAGCAGCTTTCTCATTGTATAACAGCAAATATTTCACATAGGGCCATGTTACTGTGACTCTGTCCAGGTATGTCAAGGTTTCAGTAGATGTCATACAGTGGGTGAATAATTGGTTATGGTATACCAGTATGTATTGTTGTAATTTGTTTGGGTATGGGGGAGATGCTGGTGTGTGTGTGTACATAGAAGATGCAGGTGGGTAGAAACTGCTTTTATACATATTCTATACCTGTGTGGGAGTTTTAATTCTCTGCAAGCCATGCTGTTAGAGCATGTTAGAGTTATTACTGATACTAGAGACAGTTACACTTGTATATTGACATAACTGTCAGCATGGTAACAGTACTAGGGTCATCTATATCTGGAGGCATGCATTATTCAGTTAAATGACACCAACATAATTAGGCTTATGTTACTTACATGGTGACCTTTCTTTCTCTATGTGAACAGCTATCCCCTAGTGGAGTAATACTATGGTAATTGCAGGCTGAATAAGTAATGCACTGTTAAATGCTTCCTGTATTGCATGCAGGTAATGCTAGTCCTTGAAGCCTTTTGCCAATACATCAGAATGTAATGACATTTTGTTAAATAAAAGATGTCTGTGTATTTCTCTCATGGATATTTGCAGTTATTGTAGTGGTGTTGGTGACAAATCCTATTTGGCTCATTTTCGTATGACATATTTGTAATAGTATAGTGTAGTAGCATACTCTTCATATATTTTGTTCATATTGGTTGGGGGGGCAGAATGTGTGATTGGTGTGGTCCATGTTATACTGAGATTTGCACACTTCCCAAGTTGTATACACACAAAAAACTTCAGCTTTGGCCGGCTAAGATCTAACTGTATTCAACTGGACGTATAAGAGAATTTAAGTACCTTTTATCTGCACATTTTTCAGATAATATGGCATTTAAATTGAGTTATTGTGTTACATTGAATATTAACTGAACTGGAAGTTTTGACTCTGTTTTGTCAGTTAGTGCTTGCTAGATTTTATTGCTGTTAGTAATTGCAGGTGGGGGAAGACTCATTCATTGATAGCCTGTCACTGCCTATTTAAGTGGTACATTTAGGAATATTTTCTGCTTAAAAACTTCAGCTTTGGCCGGCTAAGATCTAGCTGTATTCAACTGGACGTATAAGAGAATTTAAGTACCTTTTATTTGCACATTTTTCAAATACGGCATTTAAATTGAGTTATTGTGTTACATTGAATATTAACTGAACTGGAAGTTTTGACTCTGTTTTGTCAGTAAGTGCTTGCTAGATTTTATTGCTGTTAGCAATTGCAGGCGGGGGAAGTCTCATTCATTGATAGCCTGTCACTGCCTATTTAAGTGGTACATTTAGGAATATCTTCTGCTTAAAAACTTCAGCTTTGGCTGGCTAAGATCTAGCTGTATTCAACTGGACATATAAGAAAATTTAAGTACCTTTTGTCTGCACACTTTTCAAATAATATGGCATTTAAATTACGTTATTGTGTTACATTGAATATTAACTGAACTGGAAGTTTTGACTGTTTTGTCAGTTAGTTCCCTACCCACCCTCCCCGTTTTTGTTTTGGTGTTAATCTTGGTGGCTTTGAAACCACCCGTCCCTCTTGTAAGTTTGTGTTTGGATACTCCTTCTGGGCCCATCTCATTTGCTCACTCAACTGAATGCAGTGAGATCATATTCTGATTTCAGGCACTCCTACTGCGTACAAAGAGAGCATCTGGTAAAGAAAAAAACAATTTTAAGTTTTTTTCCTGCCTTTCCTGTAAGTGGTCTAGACTGTTTGTAGGCTTCTGAGCCCCCAAGCCTTATGTTTTGGAGGGAAGCCTTCTAGCTTAATTTTGTTTCTTAGAACTAGGCAGTTTTCTAGTTTCAGCATTCAAATCTGTTTCTTTGAACTCAGCACTTGTTCATAACTTGTTGTAAGCACTAAGGTTGCAAACTACTATAGCACTCAACTTTCCGCACTTGTCTAGAGGAAAGCAGTTTTTAGTACTTAATAAATAAGCACCTATCCAGGCATGTCTAAGGGTCAGCTCCCGGTGATTTCTCCTGTCTACCTGATGAATCTGGGCATCTTGGGGCAATGCAGCAATTGGTTCATGTACACAGACAACCCTCTCCTCCTACCACCCAACACTACAACTTGTGAGAGATGCACTTATATTGCCAGACTGAAAGCAAAGCTCTCTTCACCCAAGACTGGACTAGACAGTCAAGAGGAGAAGGTAATCACTTGCACCACACCACACTCATCACATAGTCCCTCAAAACCTACACCACCAAAACAACACACACAGAAGCACAAAACACACACCTACATTCATGGAGGCTCTCAATAAAAACCTGCCCAAGCATCAGGGAACTCCAAAGCAGAAACACAAGCAAACTCCACCCCCCAACACAACCCAAATGACACATAGCCCACAAACTCAGTGTGCCACTCAACCACAGCCCATAAGGCATAACAACGTACCCAACACTCTAGTCATAGGTGACTCTATAGTCAGGCACACTGATGTTCTCACTCACCAGGCTAAACAAGGAGGAAGTTACTGTCAGCTGCCTGGCAGGTGCCAGGATCCACCACATAACACATGCACTCAGGTCACTCCACAACAAGTACAAATATGACACTGTCATTGTCTATGTTGATGTGAATGACCTGAGACGTACCTCCCTGAACTAGATGAAAAGAGACATGGAGGAGCTCTCTGATCTTGTAGCCCAGACAGGTATGACCCTGGCCCTGAGTAACATCCTGCCATCACCAAGAATGATGCCACAGTACAAGGACAAAATGATTGACTTCAACAATTGGCTAAGCTTCTGGTGTCATTCTAAGGGGATCCAGTATTTGTCTGCCTGGGACGACATGATCGACAGACCATGGTGCTTTGCCAGAGATGGCTTGCACCTATTGCCCTTGGGATTCCGGATACTGGCTAAGGCTCTTACCACCCCTATAGTTCCTTTTTTAGGCAAGGTTCAAATGACAAATTCAACAAAATGTACGTAACAGGTACAGGCAAGCAAAAGCTGAGGGTAATGCTACTCAATGCTAAAAGTCTAAACCTCAAAATGCACTCACTCGAGGCACTTCTTAAAATGGAGAACATTGACATCTGTGCAGTGACAGAGACCTGGTTCAAAGCTCCAGACAGCACCCCTGCATTACCAGGCTATAATTCATACTACACCTTTTGGCCACCTAACCCAAAACGAAGCACTAAAGGTGGAGGCATGTCCATATTCATTAAGGATATCCACACCTCCAGGCTAG
Source organism: Protopterus annectens (assembly GCF_019279795.1). Lineage (NCBI taxonomy): Eukaryota > Metazoa > Chordata > Ceratodontiformes > Protopteridae > Protopterus > Protopterus annectens. Next base: position 1,507,169,353 of record NC_056744.1, read on the forward strand.
TTGAACAGCATAATGCATCCGAGATTATCCAAGTGCAACTAATTCTGGGCAAGACCGCAATCCAAATTGTAGCTTGCTACAGACCCCCCCACCATGCCCCAGGATTCCCACTCCTCATTTCTTGATACACTGGAAAGTATTAGGGTACAACCTAACACCCAAATAATGGGCGATTTCAACTACCCCACCATAAACTGGGAAAACTACTCATGTACCAAATCTTTTGCTCAACGTTTTCTGGAATTCATAAATTCCAATGCCTTGGATCAACTTATTCACACCCCCACCAGGGCAGTAATATCCTAGACCTGGTCATTACCAACATGGGAAACCAGTGTTCCACACCAGAGGTCAATTCCTTGTTGGTCAGATCCGATCACAAGCTAATCACCCTAGACATCCACATCCCGCCCCCACCCCCAATTAGGGAAACCACCATAAAAAACTTCTCCAAAGCCAACTTTACACTTCTTAACACAGAAGTGGCAAACTTCATGACACCCATGCAGATGGACAATAGAGTTACAACTGCTGAATCCTACACAAATGCACTTTATAAGCACTTACATGAGTGCATGGATCATGCTATCCCTAATAGAACCAAGATGATATCCTCCAAAAAAAGGAAGCCGATCTGGTGGTCCTCTGCCATAAACAAACTCTACAACAGAAGAAAGAAACTGCTGCAGAAAAGAGTAAAATCCCATGACTGGAGGAACGCTCTGGTCAACCTCAGTAAGAAGCTGAGATCCCTCATAAAATCCTCCAAAGTTAGTTATGAAAACAAAATTGCCACTGACTCTAAAGACAACCACAAAGCATTCTATAGCTATGTCAAGAATCTCAATGGCAACACCCAGATCTGCTCTGAGTTACAGCACAATGGCACTAAATATACAGAACCAACTGATATTGCCAACATCCTGGCAGATAGGTTCAGTGCTAACTTTACCCCCCTCTCACCCCCTAGAGGGCCCATATCTATCTCGGAAGAATGCAAAGTTTCTGTAATCATGGCTGCACGGGTAAAAAACACACTCTCCAAAGCCAAGAACACAGCATCATGGAACTCATAAACAAAGACATTGGTAATCTCCAAACTCTGGACCCTACCCAGTTCAGATTTGTAAAAGGTAGATCATGTCTCTTAAACCTGATTGACTTCTTTGAAGCAATCATCAAAGCCATAGATGAGGGTAAGGTGGTTCACACAGCTTATCTAGATCTCACCAAGGCTTTCGACACCATCCCCCACTCTGGAATTATAGATAAACTTATTAAACTAGGCATAAATCCCTATGTCATAAGATGGGTTGCCAACTGACTCATGGACAGAACCCACACTGTGAAAGTAGCAGACTCCAAATCCGACTTCAGACCAGTGACAAGTGGAGTACCACAGGGTTCAGTCCTGGGCCCTCTCCTGTTTTGTATCTACTTCTCTGAAGTACAGTCTAACACAGAAGGTCTTTGGCTAACAAAGTATGCAGATGACTGCAAACTAGGAGCCATAATCAAAACTCCTAATGATGTGGACATACTACAAAAGGGCCTCACTGAGACAGATGCCTGGTGTCAAAGCCATGGCCTGAAGCTCAATGCCAAAAAAGTGTATTGTCATTCCCCTTTGGTAAAAACTCTGTACCCATGAACTACCACATAGCTGGTAGTCTACTTAATGTCAAAAATGTGATAAGAGACCTTGGGACACAGGTGGACAGTAGTCTCTCCTTTGATAATCACATTGCCACAGTGGTCAGGAAATCCTTCTACATGGCTCACCACATCACAAAAGGTTTCTCATCCAGAAAAAAAGAGGTCATTGTTCCCCTCTACTCGTCACTCATTAGACCCATTATAGAGTACAATGCTCCTTTTGGTATGTACCTCACAAGACATCTACAACAACTGGATAGACCACAGAAATGCCTCACAAAGAGGATTACTGGCCTCAAACAGATGCCCTACATAGACCGTCTCAAAAAACTCCAGCTTTACTCCGTCGCATATCGCCTACTCAGAGGCGATCTCTGCCTAACATACAAACCTATGTCAAACCCAGAGCTGTTGGACATGCTCCACTTAAAGAAATCCCAATCCCTCTGAGCTACACGCTCTAGGGACCTAAACCTTATCACCACAATAAACAAAACATGTTGGAGGGATAGATTCCCCTCCCAGAGACTTCCCATACTCTGGAACAGACTACCTATCTATGTCAAACAGAGCTCCTCATTAGCACTCTTCAAGAAAAATCTTGATGATTGGATGGGAGATAGGAAATTCACCCCGGGGATCACTTCTGTGGCTCTGCTCGACAGGGGCACAGGAAAATAATTTTCTTGGGTGGCGAAAGCCAGGGTAAATTTTTGGCTAAGCTTATATAGGCCCTAGGGCCAATAGCCTAGTGCCCTCCTATGAACCTATTCTATGAACCTATGTATATGTATACATATATATATATATATATATATATATATATATATGTATACATACATACATACACATCTGTATGTACCAGTAATATATACATATTGCATACGTTTATATGTATCTCCATATATGTATATATGTTTATTTACATATCTATATATATATATATATATATATATATATATATATATATATATATATGTATATATATATATATATATATATATATATATATATATATATATATATATATATATATATATATATATATATATATATATATATATATATATATATATATATATATATATATATATATATATATATATATATGTATATATACATATATATATATATATATATATGTATTTCTCCATATATATATATATTCTATTTATCTATCTATATTATGTGTCTCTATATATCAATAGCTATATATGATACTCCTTTCATTGGGTACATGGCAGGTTGTCCTACTTCCACACAATCTTCCCTTTTGTATTTTAACGTGTCTAGAAATACAGCTGACATAAGTACATAACAGGTAGATTAGTGGTAGATTACTCTTAGTATGGTGTACATGATGCTGGGTTCTGCTCTTGGAAATGATTACTGGATAACCTCTTCTCAGAGCAGGCACTGCTAGATTAAGAGTGATTACAACACTTTTAAGCAGCTGTAAATGTGTTTTCCTGTTTTTGTGCGACGGTAATCAAAGGTTACACAGTTTAAGCACTTATCCGTTTAACCGTGTTTTAACGTCACTCACCATTGCGTGAGCATGTGCAAACACGCTTACAACTGCTTAAAGGTGCCTTAAACCCCCTGTATCTAACAGCCGTTATTCTTTCCAACCAAAAATAAACAACTCTTGCAGGTCTTGAACCGTGGACCATGAAAACTGTAGTCACTGTCTTTACCATGAAGTCATCTGTGATGGATACAATATTGATGGTATTTCAAATATACCTTTTACTACACGCATTCCACACTACTGGAAACAAATGTGATAGTTAGTTGGTGTACATATGTATAGTACATTTTAATGTTCATATGTTTGTGAAACTAACATATATACATTTGCAAGTATACATATTTATGAATATGAGATGTAATTGATATATATGTATATGCATGTATGCATGTATGAGTGATATGTAGATATAGATATGCAAATATAGATATGTACATTTATAGATATATGACTACTATATGACGTTATAAATGTACATAATAATAAACACATGAATCAGTGAATCCAAAAGGAACCTTACTGTTTGTAAACAGGGGTTGTGTGCATTAATTGTACGTGGAACCTGGACAGGGTAAACAATTAGCAGGCATCTGCAATTTGAAACATGGAAATGGGAAAGCTTCTAGGGGACATGTGAAAGGGATATATTCCCGATAATGCACATGGGGAGGCGTGCATCAAGGTCAGGTGTTTAATCCCGGGTTGTCAGTTCCATGGAACTGGGAGGAGGCGGGCAGGGTTGTGGTCAACTACTGCTAACCCAGCCTGTGGCCAGATGTCACCAGTGGGGGAAATAGTCTTGTGCCACCAGGTCTAATCTTGAAAACAGAAGCTCATCCCATGAGGGATGACCTAAAAATTGGGTAATTGATGTGTCACATTCTTTTGGCTGCACAAAAACAAGGAAGGTTTGTACATGCATGGAATAAATTGTTTTCAGGCCTGAGACTGCTTGGGTTGAGACAGCCTACTAGATGTGAGGAGGGGACACTATGTGCAGATATGGCTGGGCCAAGCTAGCAACCTGAGAATGGATGGTTGTGGCAGATGTTTAGCGGGGGGATGGCGTGCTGTGAAGGAGAATATGGGTATTAAATTATGTATCCAGGTGTGTAGGGGTTGGATGGATCAGATCAAGCCAAACCATTATGTGGGTGTGAGCCAAAAATGTTTTTCTACATGTGTATAGTACATTTTAATGTTTATATGTTTGTGGAATTGAATGTGACCTAACAGGGTGTATTAGGGATGAGAAGGTTTTTGCTTTTGTTTCCTTTCTTGATTCTCTCAATGCTCCATTATACACCTCCAGTTCACTTATTGAACATTCAACCCAGGCTCTCCTTGAAGCATAATTTCATTACCCATCATTCTCCACCCCCCAAACTCCATATACACAACAATCATCCCATCTCTGGTTGTTAGCCCATGGCAAACACACCAGTACACCTTGCCTACTCTACATTTCTCGGGAACCATTATGTTTGTCAAGCCAACCCAAGCATTTTCAGTCTTCCACATGGTGTAGTCCACGCACATAGGAACACATGAATACTTACCTTTCAGGACCTGGTAAGTTACCCCAAATAATAACCATGAATTTTTGGGCCATCCTGACAAGGACGGATATTTCTTCATCTTAAAAGTAGACTTCATAGTGAACACGGTTTCCTGGTATGCACACAACACCTATTGAGTATCCATCTCAGATCTACATTGGGCACACGACCCATGTATACACACAGCAGTACAGGTTAACTGGATTACATTTACATTAAATGCTATAATGATAATGAAGATGCATGCAGCACCTTGCAGGACTACTGTTCTCACATTATTATTGGTTAGAAACTGTATTGTTTAAACAGCTTGAATTATCTATTTAAACAATGCCGAAATGGTTGCTTACAGTGATGACACATCTTTCTGAAGAAGTCTTGCTAGTAATGATGACAAAAGGACTCAATAATACAAGAGTTGTGAGTTGTCTGTGTTTTCAGTTCAGTTCAATTCGTTTTGAATGCTTCTGTGTCATGAAGTTTGTTCGTATATGTTTATATATATATGGCTATAGATGTGTCTGTATATATATATATATATATATATATATATATATATATATATATATATATATATATAAAAGGTTTATTCTAAATACCATCATACTTTTATACAACTCAGATGGCTTAGTGGTAAATCTGGTGACTATGATGTGCATGATCCAAGGTTCAAGACTTGCACTTTTTTGATGGCCAGAATAAGGCACATTTAAGCAGTTGTAAGCGGGTGTGAGCATGTTTGCATGATGGTAAGCGGTGGTTAAAGATGATAAAATGGATAAGTGCTTAATCCGTTTAACCTTTGCTTACTGCCATGCAAACATGTTTATACCCGCTTACACCCGCTTACCCCGTGCTGATTTCTTTAAAAGGCAAGAAAAAAGTGATGTTGGAAAGTGGTGTAAAAGGGGGCATAAAGAGGGGAAAACAATAGGGAAACTAGCAAGGGATAAGCGGGATAGGTGTAGGGAAGGTCCATAGCTGTCCATTTTTCATTAAGCAACAGCTGTACATATGTACTGCAATACTACAATTTCAATATATCTTTTGACACTCAAACCCCTGCCAGAGGGGTGAGGACAACAATTTAATGTGTTGTGAAGCCAATTAGACCAGATTCAATGTGTCCAATGGACAAGGCTGCAAAATGGACAGCTATGTATGGGGTGTAGTTTTTTTTGTGAGAACAGAGTGCCCTTTTCTTTTTTTAAGGTGAGAGTGGTATGTTGGGGAAGGTGAGTTGGTATATTTGGGGAGGTAGGTTGGGTAGGTAAACAGATGAGACAAACAAGACAGCATACAGGGGCAGTACGTGACATGTGGTGGGGAGACAACTTTGATGTTTTACTATCATCTCACTATGTGCTTTCATACCATCACAATCTCTATTGACTTTACTCTTGGACACATATGGGTTTATATGGGTGTTTGACATGTTTATTAAACTGAAGATTACATATGCAATGTCACAATACTCTACTTGACAAATGTATATGTTACTTACTACCTAAATATGCTGACTGTGGTTAAGGTATATTTAAAAAAAAAAACATTCGGGCTTTATTGGGATTTGAACCGCAAATGGACAGATACTAAGCGAATGCTGTAACCATTAGGCTATCGACGTTAGCATTGATTTAGCCTTTTTATTTCTATTTGGATGATTTCTATGTGTAAGCTAGGCTTAGCAAAGTGCAGCGGCACAAAAACCCACTGTGCTTCGCTTACACTTGAAATAAAAATGAGGAAGCCATTAAAATAGGGACACAGGGAATTTAAATTTAATAGTTCAAGGGACAGGGGCTCAACATTCAGCTACATGTTTGTGTGTTTACTCCTTTGATTTTATGTTAGTGTTCGTGGACACTCTTGTAGGCTTTGCATACATTTCAGTATCCATGGAGACTGACATTATTGCTTACTATTAGAGGCAGGCACTAATAGTCATCATTTTAGGTTGTGCAACTGCAGTGGGCATGTTTAAGCCTTCATGTGGTGCTTAAACATGCCCCCTGCACTCGCACACGTTTCCTGTGCACATAGAGGGTGCAGCAGCGTGCCCTCATAAATATTCATATTGTGCTGCTGCACCATCTCCATGGGGGAAGCTCTGTGCAACAAAAATTCTATCGTTGCACGGAGCTTCATGAATCCTGGGGATGGTTATAATTCTGAGCATTTTGGATAACTTAGCAATACATTTTTTTTTGGCAAATTCAGAATTAGCCGGTATGTTGCTTGACTACTTTCAATGTAGTTATAGAAGGGGACTTACAATTGAGTGTGTATTAAATAGATGAGAGACAGAGAACAAGCGTAACTGTTGCTCAACAATCAGATTATATGGGGAAGTTGCATCCCCTGTGGACATTTTTTTTTTTTGCACAGTGTTAATTGAAAGTAAATGATATTCTTCTGCAAACACTAATATTATATTTTATATAAAATATATTATTACTTGGATGCAGACTGGGTTATATATTTAGTAGTGTAGATGTTCTGCCTTTTATGTTTGGCAGTCTTCTTGAATTTCAAATTGCATATTGGGGGAACATTTAAGTGATGTATGGTATTATAAACCAAATAATGCATTATATAAACACCCAATTAAACATCCTACAGTAAGCATTAGACGTGTGGGGATAAATAAGATTGTTTATAGTACACCAAATAAACTAGAATGGCATGATAAAATGATTACATTGGGTACTTTATTTTATGCAAAGTTAAATGAATATTGGTGATTGATTATTATAATTGATGAATAGTTTTATTATTATGTAGTATACAGGCAAATGTTGACCACTTTAAGAATTTTCAGAAAATGTTATTTAAATAATGTGATTTCCTACAATATTTATTTGAAGACAGGATACTGCGAAAACCAGTCTATGGGCCTCCATCTTGTGGACTTATATTATTAAAGTCTATTTTTATTAATAATTTATTTAGAGGAACATTTTTGCTGGTGCTTTTTGTGGAATTTTGGATATTTAGATTTACAGTGAGGAAATATGCTTTTCTTGTGTGGAACCATTACCTGGCTTGGGATTAGATTTTAAAAAGTTCCCTTTAAAGTACTCGGTCATTAATGGGGGAACTAATGGCTCTAACTAAGGGAGGGATTCTTTTGAGCTGGGACACAGGATCTGAATTGTCTAGACATAGTAAGGCCTTATCAGGTTTAATTCTATTGACTGCCAAAAAATAGCAATGACTAGAAAATGGAAATCAAACAGTAAGCCAATTGTAACTGAAGTGAACTATATTTTAAATGAGATAAAAATGTAGAGGTGGAATCCTATGAAAAAGAAAGAAGTAAATTGCATAAAAGCTCAAAAGATGGCAAGCAGCTTCCAGGCACACAAGTGCCTTTAATTCCATTGAAAATGTTGATAGAACACTTTAAAAAATACCACAAAATAAAAGCTAAATGGTTGAGTGCTTTTGTCTATTAATTTGATATCTTTACAACCACTAGCTACTAGTACAGTAAGCTTAAAATAGGCTTTCAAAAACACACACCCCTCTAAAATAACCAGTCAAAAGTAATATTCAAATAAGGAGTATATACACTCTATTAAAAGCCTACTAATAGTAATATAACCAGTGATCATGATACTTGTGGTAACCAATGAAAAAAGCAACTTTGGCAATTCAACCAATGGTAGCAATGAAAAAAACTAATGTACGTATGAACAATAAATAAACCTTATAGGCTACATCTTACTCAATCAAAGTTCCAGAATGGTAAAATTGACTAATAGTAAAAGTGGCCACAAGGACAAATAATATGGGCAGCTGTAAAATCTTACCCAATGTCAATAAAGTCAACTGAAAAAAGTCAAACAGTTTCAAAGTTTACTGGCTCATAACTTTAACTCATTAAAAATTGAAATGTTCTCATTCAAACCAGGGGGTTACAGGCATCCAACTTTAGCTGCCAAAATCATTTTGATTCAGAAGTCTTGTATTTTGGCAGCTAAAGTTGAATGCCAGTAACCCTCCCTTTTACTATTGGTCCATTTTGTCATTCTAGAACTTTAAGATGTAGCCTATGGAGTTTATGTATTGTTCATCTGTACATTAGTTTTTGGCATTGCTACCATTGGTTGAATTGCCAAATTTGCTTTTTTCATTGGTTACCACAAGTATTGTGATCAGTGGTTATATTACTGTTAGTAGACTTTTAACAGGGTGTATGTACCCCTTATTTTAATATTAGTTTTGATTGGTTATTTTGGAGGGGTGTGTGTTTTTCAAAGCCTATTTTAAGCGTATTGTGCTAGTGGCTAGCAGTTCTGAAGATGACAAATTAATAGACGAAAGTGCTCAACCGTTTAGCTTTTATTTTGTGGTATTTTTTAAAGTGTTTTACCAGGTTTTTCAATGGAATTAAAGGGACTTGTGTGCCTGGAAGCCGCTTGCCATGTACTGAGTTTATTTGGGGCTGTGAAATTGTATTCAGTATCTGGGTTTGGTTCTTCTTTAAAATACATAGAAATAAATGTAATATGTGGAAACAAATACACGTAGAATAATGTTTAACAGGAGAAGTGATGTTTAAGAGAAGGCAGAACTTGAGCAGTTTATGTAATGTTGGAGTGAAAAATTGTTAAAAAGAAAGAAAACACAGAATACATGAATATGATGTTAATGTGGTTTGTTTTCATTTCTATTACGGTATGTATACCTATATCTTAAGTGATAATTTAATAAAGGTGTAAAACAAAACAAACAAACATGAGGCTTAGTTCTAGGTGCTAGAGTGACTCCTCCTTTGGCAAACTCAGTCTTAAATGAATGGAAGAAAAATACTTTGCTTTATAATGCACACTTCACTGATAACCTCTTCCTTAATATTTCTAGGTAACAGGGATATGTTGAACTCTTTTGTTCAAGCCATAAAAATCAGAACTACAAATGAAGGAATTATCTGTTTTTATAGACAAAAATGGTCAAGCACTGGCTGTTCCAGTTCCACTTCCTTGCAGACATGGACTTGAGCAACTGGTAGCATGGATTACTAACTGCCCATACCCAAACTTGAATATCATGATCAAGCAAGGAGTATAAGCTGTGGGGAGAGAATGCAGCTGCTTCACTTCAACCGAACTAAGTATTTGCATTCAGGCAAGTTTAGTGCAGTGGCCATTGCAGGGTAGTGTGGGTTGTTTAGTCAGTAATTGGGAGGGAGGTTTTAGATTTTGGAAGCAGGAAGGGAGGTTTAGGTTTAGGAAGCAGGAAAGGAATTTAGGGTTTTGGCTTGGGATGGGAGCTTTAAGATTAGTGAGCAGGGTGAGAGTTTTAGGTTTATGATGTAATCAGGGACTTTTAGATTTAGGGATTGTGGAGAGGGATTTACGTTTAAGGATCAATTGTGGACTTTTAGGTTTAGGGAGTGAGCAGGGAGTAATTTTATGGGTGACTGGAGACTTGTTTAGGGGAACAAAAAGGAGTTTAAGGACTTGATATGTTTAGAACTCCTACCGAGTTTTAAATTAGGGTTTAGGTTCTAGTAAGGCTATATAGGGTTGAGCATAGGGAGAGCTATGTAGGAAAAATGGATTGAGTTAGTAAGACTAGAGCACTTGCTTTTTTGATCAGGTGGCTGCTAGCTGTTGTATCACAAGCTACTAGCACACAATCGCCTGTAGTAGTCCAAAAAAAAAAAAAAACTTTGGTACATACAAATGCAGGTCTTGCAAGGTTTTGCAAGTAGAGTCAATGTTTTTTCCTGGTTTTAAAACAAGCATTGACAATAATGGTTACTTCACTTGTAGTAGTAAGGACTTTGTTTATTGTGCAACCTTCACAACAAAATATGAGGCATTTATAAATTAAGCCAGAGGATGATTGAACATTATTATATAATCAAAAGTAGAAATAGTAATAATGCAATTTGTTAGCATTCAGTTATCTATGGAATTTATTAAGAAGTTCTCCTTTTGTACTGATTTGGCAAACCTCCTTGATATAGTAGAATAATATTGGCAAATAAGATTACAAGGGAATAAACCCCTGACTTAAATGATTGTATTATCATCAAATACCTTCTTAAGTCTAGGCAAAGTAAACTTAATTAAATAGTTAAACAGTTAAGTTTTATAACTGTGGATTTGTCAGTACCACACAGTATGAAAACAAACACTAGTAAGCATTAAAAATAAATAAGTAAAACAGATACTGTGATGTGAGGTAACTTCTGATCACTAAGACTTGTGACACAATATTACCAGTGCAGCAATACTTTATTTATTTATTTTATTTTATTATTTTTTTATTTGTCCTTTCGTAACTGGAAAGTCTGACTCAGCCATTGACCCATACCCCCTGAAGACCCGGGGAAAAAAGCTCTGCAACAGATTGAAAAACATTTAAATAGTAGTTGATGAGAAATTTTATATAAGGGGAGAAAAGCCCCCCCCCCCAGCCCCCCCACACACAAATTAAATACTTTACAATGAGTTGGGAGGAAAGGTTCCACAAAACACATAAAAATATTTTACAATAACTGATAAGTAATTATATACAAGGGAATAAATATCCCTGCAACAGATAAAACACAAATAGATTGCAATATATTTATAGAATATTACTAGGATAAATTGTGATCAAGAATACAGTATGAACTGCAAGTAGCAAGACATTTTGCAGATGTGAATATCCTCTGTCAACTAAAATAATGCTTAGGTATTTAAAATATTGACTATATTTCTAATAACATATGGAAGGTGAGAAATAATAGAGCATTCTGCTGCCAGAAATAGACAGACTAATAGAATGAGGTGGCAAAAATAATGAGCAGGAGGGAAAATTATTGAGAGAGGAATAATTATTACTATACAGATAAGAATGCTATGGATGGACACCAGAAAGTAAATAAATAGTATGCATTAGCTGAAGAGGTAGAACAGCATACAGTATCATGTATGGTAGCATTAAAGTAAGAGTCAGGCCATTGCTACCTGCTGTGATATGGAGGTGTTAATGAGAAGGGTATAGTTATAGTATGTCAGGTGGTCATGTATCTGTTTTGAGGAGTTATGCAGGTAGAGGTGTCAGATAGATATTTTGTATTTGTATTGACATTGAAAAGTTTCCTAGTGTGTTTAAGGGATAAGGGCACAGAGTTTCAGGCGTAGGTTACATTGTTAGAGCAGAGAGAGGTTCCTGCTGGCATGTGTGGTTTGTAAGTAGTAAGGAGCATTTTGTTTTCAGTTTTAAGTGGCCTAGCAAGGGTGTACATGTGCAATAAGTCTAGTACAGCTTTGTGTTGTTCTGGTTTATATATTAATTTGTGGACTAGGAATAGCTGGGTGTGAGTTGCTTGGGTAATGAAAGCCAGTCAAGCTTTTTTAGGGCTAATAAGTGATGGGTTCTTTAATGAGTTAGTGGCAACTTTTGCTTTTAATTGTAATACTGGCTTAGTTTAGCTTAGTTTAGTTTCTTTTGGATGAAAGCTTGAAGGTTAGGCAGTACTGGGGAGTCATATAGTAAAGTGGGAAAAGGAGTGTAGAGACCAGGAATTTCCTGGGTGAGTCAGTTAAGTATTTTTTGTTCTAAAGAGTGTTCCTAATTTTTGGTGATTTTTTCGATAACCTGTTGCACATATAAGTCAAAGTTCAAGTTATCATTAATTGTCATGTGTAATAGCTTGGTATGGGGGATGGCTTCTGTAGCGGTGTTATCAGAGGCTATTATTGTTTTGATGTGTGTAAGGGCTTTTGATAGGAATAATAGTAGCTTTGCTTTCTTTTTTTAGATTGACTAGAAGTTGGGAGTTATTAAACCAGCTTTCAACTGATGAAAATGACTCTTGGGTGATACGTTGCAGAGTAAATGAATTACTGTCTACTGAATAAACTGGAATCATATGTATATTGCATGAGGGATGTTCAACATTTGATGGAGTGTACAATGTAAATATGTGAAAACAGTGGTCCTAGTAAGGAAGGATGAGAAGGCATTAATCCATTTATCAGACTGGAGTCCATTGGAAAGCTAACTGGAGAACCAGCTGGTGGAGGTGTTTGATATGCCAAGTGAACAGATTTACTTTAGAATAAGTTATGGGAAAATGGTATCAAAGGCCTTGGACAAATCTAGAAACATGACAGGAAGCAGTTGGCTTTTTATCTCTGGCTAGGTTAATAGTGTTGGTGAAGCTTCTGAGTGATGGGATAGTACTATACCCTAGTCTGAAACTATGTTGTGTGGGGGTAAGGAGGTGTTTTCTTTGTAAATGAGCCATACATTGATTATTAATACATTTTGCAATGAATTTTGAAGGAGAGGAGAGAATAGCAACAGGTCTAAAGTTGAATATATCATTGGAGTTGCCTACCTTGTGAAGTGGGATGATGCAAATTTTTTTTCCATAAGGCTGGGATGTGTGATTCATGAAAAAAACTGATATGTTAATGGTTAGTGGAAAGGAAATTGAGCTGGCTGGTATTTTTAGAAAATCACCAATAATTCCTTCTGGAGCTAGCATACTCTGTTTAATTTGTCGGAGTTATTTTTTGATTGCTATGGTGGATACTGGTTGAAAGAAGAAAGAGTAAGTATTAAAGGAATTGTGTGGTGAGACTGAGTCTGTTATGGTCAGATTATAAAGGGAGGTTGCTTTGTTTTGACGTTCATTGTGAAGTACTTTAGTGATTCTAGAGAAAATACAGTCATTGAAAGCATTAGCTGTATCTTCTGGTGAGTACTGGAGGTTGGGGTTTGGTTGTCAATTTGAGCCAGGGTATAGTATTTTCGATATGGTGGCCCAGAATTGCCTAGAATTATTGCAGCATCTCTTCTGCAAATTGGAGTAATAAAGTGTTTTGTAAAGTCTGATCTGGCATTTAGCTTTATTATGTATGCAGTTATATTGTTGAAGACAATTTTCTGTTTTATTATTGAGCCATGCCTTTCAGGCCTTATTTCTATTCCTCATTCATTTCCTGGTAGTAGGAGTGAGACAAGGAGCAGGGTTGTTTTACAGTCTTTTAAGCCTAAGGGTTGTTGCTGTTCAGGAGGTCCACAAATATCTTATTAAAATACACAACATCATGTCATGAATGAAATCATTGTTGCAGTATTTCTGATATAGGTTGTCACTGCTGATGTCTGCCAAAGTACCAAAACTTTACCTTCCCTAGGTTGCACACTTGATACATGACCTCAGCTTATATGTGGTGGGGTATGAAGGCAGAGGTATGAACGTGGATCTTCAGACTATTTCATGCTAGCCTTAGAGCAGGATGTGCATCCACTGGACTGTTCACTGTTTGGTTGTTAGTGCCTTTGCTTTGATCATTTATCCAGGTAAGTGCTTCATTGGGGAACCTTCCTTTTTCTCTTAAGATTTTTGTTGAAAATTTGTAGATGTCAGCTAGGAGATTTAAGTGCAAGTGTAGTAGGCAGATTCCATACAAGGGCTTGCATACCAAGTGTCTTTTGCCTAGACCTGGAACGCAATCACAAATCTTGCTCTATCTGCCAGTCTTTTGCTCCAACAACCCTTAGGTCTAGGCTTTCTACTCTCAACATCTTTCTTGAAAATGACTGTCTTAAATGCTTGGCCTAGTCCAAGACTGCTGACTCTTCACCTTTGACCTCCCTCTAACAGCAAGAAAAAAATTAAGAGGACTTGACCAGATCCACAGTCCAAAGATTCTGACTTCAACGTACCTGCTGAGATTATACAACCCATGCTACATCAGGCTACTTCTCAATTGCCAGCTGAAAACCTGTCTAAGGTTGGTATCACTCCTGAGGTATTGCAGACTGCTGATACATCCAAGGAACTGCATCTCATCTTTTCTGAAGGGCTGCACAGCATCCATAAAATTTTAGTTAACAAAGAGATCTCAGGCTCCCTAATAGACCCATGGTTCCAAACCTTCATTTTTCATCCAGGTGGGTGTCATGTCTAAAAAGAAAAAAAAAATAGAAGACTAAGTACATGGCCTCTCCCTCAGCAGCTAGGGAAAATTGGAGGATGGACTTCTCACAAGGCTTGTTTAAAGCTATTATGTCTTTGAAACCTCCCTTCTTTTGGGCCTCCCCAACTGCATGCTAATCCTGTAAATCCTACCTTGGTTTCTTCTTCTGATGATGATGAGGAGGACTATGACTCTGACCATTCTTTAGACTATTCTTCTCAGCTGCAGTCTCCAGGGCAAATATCTTCTGATAAAGGGGATTCCCTTTCACCTGATTCCCCTGCTGAGAAAGCTTCCTTTGAGTAGATTATACAGAACACGATGAAACATTTGAATGGAAATCCACACAGAGCTCTGATGTTCAGAAGAGGTAGTATACCCTCTTGGAGTCGGGCACTCCTGCACTTTTCCTTACCCCCTGTCTTTGAAGTATTCCAGGATGTCTTTCAGTCTAACTCTTCTGCACCTGATTTTCTCACTGAAGGGTAGGATTAGATACTTCTTTGCATTTCATTTCAGTTCATGGTTTTGTCATCAGCTATTTGTTTGGGGCAAGCCCTCTTAGCGGATCTTGGTAACCTATGGGGAGTTTATGATGGCACCAAGTTTACATTCATTTGCAACCCTTTACATTAGCTTTGACCTTCAAGAAGTTAATACCAAAGTGGAGTGCACCATGGACTGAAACCTGGAGTACATCACTAGTGGCAGATCTTTTGGAGGAGGTATAGCCATCCACCCTAATTTCCTGAGTTTTATCTGTGAGACAATTTGCTATCCATGAGTTACAAAGAAATTGACATTTATCTGGAAGAGTTGATCCATGACACCAAAGTGTGGGGTAATGTTGAATCCCTTTGTGAGTTCTAGATATGTGTTGCAAATTGTTTTACCCCCATCTATTGCTTCAGTAATTTTTCTGAAGAAGACACTTAAGTTAAGTAGTCAGGACTTGCCATTGATGAATGAAAACTGAGATGGGTCAAAAGTCTGTAGGTTATTTATACCCTTATATACTAATTATTATAAAGATCCTTTCCATCAGAACCAGATCATGGTCAAATGAGTCTCTAGCCAGGAGTAATGGACCCCCCCCCCTGCAGACATTCCAGTGTCCCATTAATTGGCTATCTCTCCCCATTTACCTTAAACACTGTTCAAACTTGTCATTCTGCATACTAATTTCTTCCTTAGTATATTGGCCATGGAGATTTATATTTAATTTAAAACTTTTATTCCGGATGTTATGACACAAACAACTGATAGCCATTTGCTAAACAAAACAGTCTCACATTAAAAATGATAAAAGTCTCTTCCCTTGAAACTCACATTCACTGAAAATGCACTGAAACTCACATTCCTTGAAAATGCATCTGGCTAGTGATGGATTAAGTATACCTTGGGTCCCAGGCTGATTTCAAATTATGAACCCCCCCCATGCACACATTTTAGGACTTTGCATAAATGCATGTTTCTTAGATGCATCTTCCTTATTGTTTTAAATTATATTTCTATTTTAACTTAGTCTCTCCAATGCAGCTCTTTGAGTTTGTATTCTAATTCCCAGTGGGAGTGGCTTGAGCCTTTTAAAAATATTATTGCCTCACAGTTCAAACAAATGTTCATATCTCCAGAACTATAAGTCTTACTAGAAAACCATAAATGGCAGACTGTTCAGCACAAAATAACCTTTAGAATGGTTGCAGTCATTCAATTCTAAGTCTTACACTGGATTTTATAAGCCCACTAACCACAGTAAATATGAATTATGTAATTTTGTATAAACAGCTTACAAAATCTCAATAGCCATTCAGGCCACATACTGCAAGCAGCATTTTCCTCATACAGCTGTGAGCTTTCATATGAGGTTAAGTAGTTCTGTCTGTGTCACTTAATTGTTGAGATATTTAAAGAAATATTAAAATTATTACACTAAAAATAAATAGCTTACAAATGATATTTAATATCTCAGTATCTGCATTAAAGAGAGATCAAATCTCCAAGCAGTTGTGTTTGCCACCATGTAAGCTTTAAGTTGAAACTCATACCTTGTACGTAGCATGGTTTTAGAATAATTATAAATATGAACAAGTAATATTTGATGCATAGAAGCATCAGTAGGATGTAAATGCAGAAACATCTACAGATGTCACTAGGTTGGAATGAGTTACTATAGCAATATTTTTAGAGTGCATTTTAAATTCATGTAGGTGTCATGGTGTTATTTCTGTGTGTAGGACATTTGCCTTGGAATGCAGCTACATGGGTAAATGCAACCTAGGTATTATCCGCACACACGTG
>NC_056744.1:1507191337-1507196337 GCF_019279795.1 Protopterus annectens
TGTTTTGTAAGTGATGGTCATGATCAGGTGATGGCCTCTGCAACTATTGCAGTCCTCCTCTAGCTGATTGCATGTGGAACAGCTGTGATGATGTTACCATAGCCATTTGCATGAAAAACACAGTACAATATCTAGGAATATCATATTGGTGTTTGCCCATGACAGTCGCTGTGAGCAGTACCTGGATCTGGTGTTTGGTAAACGGCATCACAGATGATATCTGGGTGTTCCTCAAATAACATACACAGTGGGAAATAGCCTAAAGACAGGAGGGTGATGTGCCAGACATGACTACAGCATGTAAGTGTAGCTATGCTTCATTGAGACTACTGCCTGTTTAACATGTTATGTGTGGTAATGGCTATTCTGCATGTTTTAAAACTGACAAGACAGTGCTCTGTTTGTGAGGGACCCCCATCTGTAGGGCCATCTGTGGACTGGTCAGTGTGTGGAACCATTTGTTTCCTGTGTTACTCACTGAACACACATCTGTGAACAGCAGGAGCATAGTGTGAAGAATGCAGCCAGTACATGGTGATAGTGATGAGTTACTGCCATTGCATCCCTGACTGGACATATGTCACATAAAACAGTGGTATGACAGACACTGTCTGGGGTTTTCAGTGACATGCCAATAATGGGCCACTGTTCATAGCTGCAGTCACAAGTCTTCCACACTTTGTACAGATGTCATGCAGCATATATGCATGTATTGTGCTCCCCCTGCAAATTTATACCATCTGTTGTGTTGGGTTGATGGTCATATCTATGCATGCTGTTGTAAGTAATCTTGAATGCTGTTGACTATTACTAAGCCATATCTGTGTTTAAACTGCAACACCATAGGCTATATGGGTTTGGAGGTCCCGGCAGAACCTCCTGTCCCACTTCAGCTGGCCATGGCACCGAGCACCAGCACATCTGGGGCCCAGCCTTGGATCTCCACCTCTGTTGGCTCTGCACCACATTCTGGCGGTACTGCCACTGAGGATGGGGCTTGCCCCCCCTGGGAGCAGGTCCAGACAAGAACAT
Organism: Protopterus annectens; assembly: GCF_019279795.1. NCBI lineage: Eukaryota > Metazoa > Chordata > Ceratodontiformes > Protopteridae > Protopterus > Protopterus annectens. The sequence continues at coordinate 1,507,192,370 of NC_056744.1, forward strand.
GTCTGCTGTCGTGCAGTCCTGGATGTGGTGCGTAGGGGGCTCAATAAGGGGTTTTGAGGCCAGATATGCCAGCTCAAGGGCAGAGTGTCACATTTACAGGGTGAGGCTGACCCTCCTAGACAGCCCCCGGTACTGCCACCTTTGCAGCTGTTTTGGTGCAGTGGTGTCTGCCCATGGCTGGGGACCTCCATCCCACTGTTTCCATCTGGGGGATCATGGGCTTGTGAATGCCAAACACCGCTCCCTGTCTGAGGTGTATCCCCCCACATGTGTCATATACCGACCCTGTATGCTGTCTTGTCCATCATCCTACCCTATCTATCCTCCATGAGCATACCTACTCTCCTTCCCCCACATCCCACTTTAACCCTACAGAAACAAAAGACCAATCGGTTCCTAGAACAACATTTGCCCCATACATAGCTGTCCATTTCACACACGTGTCCACTGGACACATGTAACCCTTTTAATATGCATCACAACATGCTCCAGTTTTCCTCACCCCTGTCTCTCAGGCGCACAATCCTAGTATGCACAAATTTTCCAGGTACATGTGATGCAGACGACCCCATTGTACACACAACACTGCCGGTCCCTCTATGGTTACCCCATTTACCTTTATCATGATGATGATGTCGCACACAGCACCTTGCAAGAGTACTGTTCTCACATAATGATTCGACAGGAACTGTTATGTTAATGTAAATAACATGCACAGAGTGATGTATATGGCCGATGTACAAATGTTTGCGTGTATGAATGACACATGTCTGTCTGAGGGAGTTTTGATATTACATAGGACAACACCACTACATAATACAGGCGTTGCTGGTGTTTCCCTTTTCATTCCTTTGTAATGCTTTGTTGTCACATGGGATGTTCCTGATATATCTATATATATATGTATGCATCTATATGCTGGACATAAACACTCACACATACATCTACATGATGGAATACATTTCCTATACTGTTGAATGACTGGATGATATGTTTGTGATAAGGTATGATGTCTGTATATCTTCCATGGCTTAGTGGTAAATCATAATAGCTGTGTGTGCAGGGTCCTGGTTTCGAGCCTTGCAGAGGCCATTTATTTTGTTGCAGGACAGAACAAGGCCATTGGGTAAGGAGTGATTAAGGCACATTAAAGTAGTTGTGAGCAGGTGTGCGTGGGTTTGCATGGTGCTAAGCAATGCTAACCTCTGGTTACAGTTTTTTACACTCAGTTAGCCTCTACATTGCTTTACCAGTGTAATACTCTCATACTGGTGGCCAAACAGGCTTACAGCCGCTTGCTCCCGCCCTTACAAATGCACTGCATTTGGTGTTTGCATCTGACACTCACACCCCGGAGTGGGAGTGAGGACTATGATATTACCTTGTGATGCCTGTTACATCAGATTACATGCCTACAGTATTGGGAATGGCTGCCCATTAGGTGGCAGCATGCAATTCGACTGTACGGAATCCGCGGCCTGTTCAGAGTTTGATTCATATTATTGGTGTGTTCCTTTTACAATCTACACCCGTCTGGCTAATATATGGGAACTGACACTCTTTTTTTTTAGTAAATTTTTTTTATTATTCCAAATAAGATGTCTGAAGAAACATTACATGAAATAAAGATAAGTAACATATTTACAATCCTAAAACATTACTAACTTCTAACCATTATATAACTATTTACATTGGTGTCTTTGCAAATAACATTGAAATTCTATATTATATAAAGTTAGAAATATAAGATGATATATCTTCTTCGATCTTTTCGAGTATTTCCAGTACTTTCATCCAAGAGTAATAGTAAGACGTAGATCTTTTAGTTCTGTTCTTCACTGTTAATATTTCCATGTGAGCAACTGTTGTTGTTAAATTCTCAAATTCCTTGAACGTAGGAGAAGCCTCATTTTTCCAGTGTATAGTTATGATTTTATGTGAAATTGACAATAGTGACCATAGGATTTTAGTGTCTTTTTGTGGTACACAGTTTGGAATTGGAGAGTTGAATAAAATTAAAGAATTTGTTAATTGAAAATTATCATTATAAACAGTCTGAAAAAATAGTTAATGGATTTCCAGTACATATTGAGACATATACATTCATAAAAAAATGCTGCAATCTGCTTTTATCTTGGTATGGCATCTCCAACATTGATCTTCAATAGAATACATTTTGGCTAACCTATGTGGTGTATAGAAACCTCTGTGTAGATATCTCCAAGTGAATAATTGCCAGTATTTTGATAATGTAGAAAATTTGGAAGATTTTAGAATATTACTTTTTTCTTCTTCAATTGGAGGATGGTTGTTTATTAAAGTATAATAATCCCAGTATGATTTTTCGGAACTGACACACTTCAATACAAACAAGTAATTGGGTTTTGGAATCCACATCCTTCAACTGAGTCATGCTACTACATACCTAATATTCTATCATCTTTCTAAGGTTGTCAGTGGAATATGTGCTTTCTGTCCCTATCAGACCTCTCATACGATTGGGGAATAATACAAACTGAATCAGGGACATGGCATAACAACATCAGGGACACATTTAAATTATTGGTGCTATTAACCTGACACATTGACACATTGACAGACTCAGAGCATATGAATTCATACACATTTTCTGAGGTAAATGACGTTTATAACTCTTAATTGTTGTCGTTATTCATTACGTGTAATTCACCACCTTTCCTCCAAATGTCACTAGTTTTAGGAGGGTTTAAGTGTGACAGAGTTAGAAACTGAGTCGAAATCAGGGACGTTCCTGGAAATCGGGGACAGTTCAGAGGCATGGTCCCTATTTGTTCCCCCAATGGTTTATGGCCTCTCCAGTGTATGTGCTCTTAGGGGTTGAGAGGTATGGGAGTTAGCTATGCCCATTTCAGAATATTACTTACATCCCCAGGGTGGTTCTGATATGACTGCTCCAGCCAACACCTGCATGCCTAGGCCCATTATTTCCTACCCATAGTTGCCCTACCTGCCACTCCTCTACAGCACTCATCCTTACTGTGGGTGCAGGTGGGGTATAAACACACCACTACACACTGCCCACTCTCCCAGTGTCAGGGCACATGTCATACGTTGTGCCGACCCATGGGTTATCAGGCTTGCACAACCTTCTGGTCCGTGTACATCTACAGCCTGGTTTGATAAGTCATTACCAGGACTGCCTCCGATCATTCATTTTTGGTGTCCCACAAGGGACATCAATGTCTATGTTTCAAGATTAGACCTGGCAGGTCTCTCCCACTGGTAGTATCCTGCCGGTGGTCTGAGAAGCAGTGGTGTGTTTACCTTTATTGTGTGTCTGTATGTCTCACCGGCCTAGCTGGGGGGTGGGGTTGATGCTACGTGTTACACGTTTGTTTATTGGACCCCTCACCCCCATATGTACGGCCTGTGAACATATGTTCTTGTAACTGCTGTATCATATCCTAGCTATATACATGTGTATATTTACAGTGACATATATATATCTATTTACATTACTATATACAGATATATCTGTATATTTATGCATACATGTATATTTATATTTATATTTTGCTGTCTCTACATATATATATATATATATATATATATATATATATATATATATATATATATATATATATATATATATATATATATATATATATATATATATATATATATATATCACAACATATGGGTCTAGGGGTGTCTGCATATGTATATATTTATATGTGGGTATGTATCTGTATTCTGTCTCTGTATGTATACATTTGTACTATGGAGAGGGAGAGGCTTATCTCTATGTCACTATGGGTAGATATACACACACATACCTCTACATATATATGTCTACATCTGACTATTCCGTTCCTTGCCATATAGATTACTCTGCAGTGGGACTCATAGTGGGTGTGGCTGCTCGTTGGGTGATGCATCTGCCCAAAGAACACATTCGCTTACATCCCTAGGGCTGTCCATATAGGCCC